>NC_079195.1:60158388-60410710 GCF_029499605.1 Hyla sarda | reverse complement strand
AACTGTAAAGAAATATGCTGCAAAATGAGATATTAATCTACCATAAAGCAAGTCATCAATCAGTAGTTTTCTACGCATACTAAAAAAGTGTTTTTCCATCATAGTGATGGGACCCTCCTAAAGTGCTATATATCTGGCTACTGGGAGACCCCTATTTCCTTGTGGGACATCATTTTTTTGACTTTGCTAATTTACATTATTTAGGTTGTCAGCTACTGATTCTTTTGGATCAAGTGAGAACAAGTCAGAGTTTTTCCAGGCAATCGATGACTGATGTACAAAAAAGGTAAAAATGCAATAAATATTTAATCATTAATAATACATTATTAAGATTGGTGAAAGTTGTTTCCCATCAGTATGCATTGCCATTGGCAAGTACTCACCCAGTTTTCATGTCTTACTGTATAATACCACGAGCCTCCATTTCTTCCCTGGTGATATTTCATCTTTTATTCTCCTGAAACAGTGAAACAAGCCCTTTAAAATATTGTGACTAATAAATATTTCTTGTGTCTAGTAAATCTCACTTGTTGTTGGAAAGACCTGTGGAAACAGCCCTAATGCTGAGCGTGGCGGGTGTACGCTCTCTGATGCTTAACCAATGGAATACATCCCTAGAGCAGAATGCCAAAAGACTGGACTCCCTTTCTGAATGTAAGTGATGATGTACATATCTCTATCTCTCACTAATAATATAGCAAAAAATTGGGGAGGTGGGAGATCAATCTTAAAATCACTTTAGTTTCTTTTAGGACCTTGATATTAATAGCCTATGCTTTGGCTAGGCCAATTATATCAGTACTGTAGGGATCCAACTCCCAGCTGCCACCCCCATGAATCAGCTGACTAAAGGAGCTGTAATGTTGTAGCCAAGGCACAATACTATACCAAATGTGGTGAATAGGCCACAGGTTCTTTTATATAACTGATTAGAGGAAGTGCTGAGATTAATCACCTGGCTGATCTGATTTTGATGGCCAGTTCAAAAGACATTAATATCAAAGTCCAAGAAATCCCCAGAAGTAAAAAAATGTTTTCAAGTCAACTGGTGCCAGAAAGTTATACAGATTTGCAAATTACTTCAAATTAAAATCTTAAATCTTCCAGTACTTATCAGCTGCTGTATACTACAGAGGAAGTTGATTAGCTCCTGCTTTGGACACTTCCTGACATGGACAGAGGTATCAGCAGAGAGCACTGTGGTCAGACTAACAAGGACTACACAACTTTCTCTGGAGCATACAGCAGCTGGAAGTACTGGAAAGATTAAGATTTTTAAAAAGAAGTAGTTTAGAAATCTGTTTAACTTTCTGGCACCAGTTGATTTGAAAAAAAAAATGTTTTCATCTGGAGTACCCCTTTAAAATATGTCCACCATTTTATATATCTGAGCATTACTGGCTTGTTCTAATTGATTTATCTAAATATCTTCCATACTTATTCATTTACCTTGTCAGGTCTGTTAGCTCTTGGCAAGACGACAGGACAAACAGTGCATAACCAGCAAAAACTGTTGAGCGATTCTGGAAGGAAAGTCAGGGGTAAGTGTAACTGCTCTGGTACTACATTATTGAACCCAACGGCCATACATGCCGTTATAATGTTCCGTTATGAAAACCCCTAAAAACGGCCATTACAAAATCCCATACGGCCTTTACAAAATCTTATTAAAGTTTATGGGCTTTTTACATTATCCGTTTTAACCCGTCATAGCCCGTTATTAAAGGGGTACTCCGCCCCTGGCATCTTATCCCCTATCCAAAGGATAGGGGATAAGATGTTAGATCGCCGTGGTCCCGCTGCTGGGGACCCCGGAGATCACCGCTGCGGCACCCCGCCATCATTACTGCACAGAGCGAGTTCGCTCTGTGCGTAATGACGGGCGATACAGGGGCCGGAGCAGCGTGACGTCATGGCTCCGCCCCTCATGATGTCACGGCCCGTCCCCTTAATTCAAGTCTATGGCAGGGGGCGTGACGACCGCCACGCCCCCTCCCATAGACTTGTATTGACAGGGGCGGGCTGTGACGTCACGAGGGGCGGAGCCATGACATAACGATGCTCCGGCCCCTGTATTGCCCGTCATTACGTGCAGAGCGATCTCACTCTGCGCAGTAATGATAGCGGGGTGCTGCAGCAGCGATCCCCGGGGTCCCCAGCAGCGGCACCGCGGCGATCTGACATCTTATCCCCTATCCTTTGGATAGGGGATAAGATGTCTAGGGGCGGAGTACCCCTTTAATAACGGACGTTGTTTGTGACTGGAGAAAAAACGGTACATGCACTATTTTACTGTCTGCAGGGATGCTTAATTTTTATTTTTGTTATGCATTGGGGCAATACAAGTATGTGTTACAAAGGTGTGCTTATCATGTCCAGGCTATACAGGAGCATAAAATATCTAGCGTATCTGTGCACTTGCAAATCTCTGCATATCAACCAATCACAGTACAGCTTTCATCCTTCCAGAGCAGAAGCGAAAGGGGGTTAAAAAATGTTTTAAAATTGCTTGGATTTAAATAAAGGGGTAAGGACCCTTATAGACAGTCTGACCCCTTCCCTATGCAATCTCACAGATCAATGCAAACCTAATAAGCCTTTATACATCTCAATTGTTGTAAAGCCAGAGCCCTTCACCTTCATCCTTTAATTAACCTCACATGCCCGATTACACGGTTAGTGATTCTATGTCCTGCCAAGATGGTGCGATCACCCGACCAACCTGTGTAATAGGGCCCTTATCCTCAGAATAAGACATCGCCTATCACCATCTTGCTGAATAATGCCAAGTACTGTACTCCGCTATCTTTAAAAGTCCCATGCGAGTGAATGGAATGGTGGCCAGGCCTGTGTTTCCACTCCATTCACTGATTGGTTGGTCCCAGTGGTTGGACAAGTAACTGATTAGATACTTATAAACTATATTGTTGTAAAAAATTCACCTGTCCGTTCCCCCACCACTGCCGTCCTGGCATTTCCTGGGCTCCTGCCTACCTGATCCCATCACCACCTAGTCCCATCTCGACACACAGGGAACAGGGCCGGTGCAAGGATTTCTGCCTACACAAGCGAAGCTCCATTTTGGCGCCCCCCCCACCTGTGCATGCTGGGAGTTGTAGTTATGCAACAGCTGGAGGCACACGTTTTCATAGAAAAAATTTGCTGCCAGTTATTGCATAACTACAACCCTCAGCAGACACAGTCAGCTAAAGGGCATGCTGGGATTTGTAGTTTTGAAGCAATTGGAGACGCAGTATGTGGAAAAACTTCCCTATAGGACAAAAAAAAATTGAAACAACAAAGGCAATAATTGTAAAAAAAAAAAAAAACTCCCCTAATAAAAGCTTAAATCACCCCCCTTATTCTTAATTTTTTTTAAAAATAAGTAAATACAAATAAACCAACATATTTGGTATCACCGCATGCATAAATGTCCAATAAATGAAAATATAAGAATTCCCACGGTCAATGGCATAAACCTTTATTTAACAGGGTTTTTCCGTTTTAGCATCTTCAATTTTTCCTCTTTAAAAAATCATAACTCTTTCAATTTTGCACCTAAAAATCTATATGATGGCTTATTTTTTGCGCCACCAATTCTACTTTGTAATGACATCAGTCATTTTACCCAAAAATCTACCGCGAAATGGGGAATAAAATAATTGTGCGACAAAATTGAAGAAAAAACACTATTTTGTCACTTTTGGGGGCTTCCGTTTCTACGCAGTACATATTTCGGTAAAAATGACACCTTATCTTTATTCTGTAGGTCCATGCGGTTAAAATGATCCCCTACTTATATAGGTTTGATTTTCTCGCACTTCTGGAAAAAATCATAACTAGAAAATATATACGTTTAAAATTGTCATCTTCTGACCTCTATAACTTTTTTATTTTTCCGCATTCAGGGCGCTATGAGGGCTCATTTTTTGTGCCGTGATCTGAAGTTTTTATCGGTTTTATCGTTTTTGTATTGATCTGACTTTTTGATCGCTTTTTTTTTCCCCATTTCCCCATTTTTTCATGATATAAAAAGTGACTAAAATTACGCTATTATGGACTTTAGAATTTTTTTTGTGCATACACAATTGACCTTGCGGTTTAATAAGAGGTATTCATTTTTATCATTTGGACATTTCCACACGTGGCAATACCACATGTTTATTTACTTTTTTTTTATTGCACTGGGGGGGAGAGGGGGGGGGGGACTGGGGGGAGAGGGTGGCCACAGAAAGGTAACCGGGACATCCTTGTGTCCCGAAAAGATCTTTCAGGACACAGGGATGTCCTGCTGAATGAGAGGGGGGGGGGGAGGGGGAATTACAGTATTTATCTGCGTATAGCACGCACTAGCATATAACACACACCCTCATTTTCACAGGAAAATTTGAGGGGGAAAAAAATGAATGTAAAATAAATGACTTGGAAGCTCCTGAACTATATGCCTCATCATCCCCCAACTTTGATTCACCTTGAACCTCAGTTCCCCCCCCCCCCCCCCCACCCGCTTCTTCCTCCCCCTTTTATCAGCCCCTGTGCCATATTTAACCCCCCCGCCTCCTTTCCCGTGTTTTCCCCTGCTCATCATTCTCCCCCCTGCTCATCATTCTCCCCCCTGCTCATCATTCTCCCCCCTGCTCATCATTCTCCCCCCTGCTCATCATTCTCCCCCCTGCTCATCATTCTCCCCCCTGCTCATCATTCTCCCCCCTGCTCATCATTCTCCCCCCTGCTCATCATTCTCCCCCCCCCCCGCTCATCATTCTCCCCCCCCCCCCGCTCATCATTCTCCCCCCCCCCCTGCTCATCATTCTCCCCCCCCCCTGCTCATCATTCTCCCCCCCCCTGCTCATCATTTCCCCCCCCCCTGCTCATCATTCTCCCCCCCTGCTCATCATTCCTGCTCATCATTCCCCCCCCTGCTCATCATTCTCCCCCCCTGCTCATCATTCTCCCCCCCTGCTCATCATTCTCCCCCCCTGCTCATCATTCTCCCCCCCTGCTCATCATTCTCCCCCTGCTCATCATTCTCCCCCCCCCTGCTCGTCATTCTCCCCCCCCTGCTCGTCATTCTCCCCCCCCCTGCTCGTCATTCTCCCCCCCTGCTCGTCATTCTCCCCCCCCCCCCTGCTCGTCATTCTCCCCCCCTGCTCGTCATTCTCCCCCCCCCCTGCTCGTCATTCTCCCCCCCCTGCTCGTCATTCTCCCCCCACTGCTCGTCATTCTCCCCCCTGCTCGTCATTCTCCCCCCTGCTCGTCATTCTCCCCCCTGCTCGTCATTCTCCCCCCTGCTCGTCATTCTCCCCCCCCCTGCTCGTCATTCTCCCCCCCCCCTGCTCGTCATTCTCCCCCCCCCCCCCTGCTCGTCATTTTCCCCCCTGCTCGTCATTCTCCCCCCTGCTCGTCATTCTCCCCCCCTGCTCGTCATTCTCCCCCCCCCTGCTCGTCATTCTCCCCCCCTGCTCGTCATTCTCCCCCCCCCTGCTCGTCATTCTACCCCCCCTGCTCGTCATTCTCCCCCCCCCTGCTCGTCATTCTCCCCCCCCGCTCATCATTCTCCCCCCCGCTCATCATTCTCCCCCCCCCGCTCATCATTCTCCCCCCTGCTCTTTATTACCCCCCTGCTCATCATTAACCCCCCTGCTCATCATTCCCCCCCTGCTCATCATTCTCCCCCCCTGCTCATCATTATCCCCCCCCTGCTCATCATTCTCCCCCCCCCCCCTGCTCATCATTCTCCCCCCCCCGCTCATCATTCTCCCCCCCCCTGCTCATCATTCTCCCCCCCTGCTCATCCATCTCCCCCCCTGCTCATCATTCCTCCCCCCTGCTCATCATTCCTCCCCCCTGCTCATCCTTCCCCCCTGCTCATCCTTCCCCCCTGCTCATCCTTCCCCCCTGCTCATCCTTCCCCCCCCCCCCCTGCTCATCCTTCCCCCCCCCTGCTCATCATTACCCCCCCTGCTCATCATTACCCCCCCTGCTCATCATTACCCCCCCCCTGCTCATCATTACCCCCCCTGCTCATCATTACCCCCCCCCCCCGCTCATCATTACCCCCCGCTCATCATTACCCCCCGCTCATCATTACCCCCCGCTCATCATTAACCCCCTGCTCATCATTACCCCCCCTGCTCATCATTACCCCCCCTGCTCATTATTACCCCCCCTGCTCATTATTACCCCCCCCTGCTCATTATTACCCCCCCTGCTCATCATTACCCCCCCGCCCATCATTCCCCCCCATCATTCCCCCCCCATCATTCCCCCCCGCTCATCATTCCCCCCCCGCTCATCATTACCCCCCCCCCCCCGCTCATCATTACCCCCCCCTGCTCATCATTACCCCCCCTGCTCATCATTACCCCCCCTGCTCATCATTACCCCCCCTGCTCATCATTACCCCACCTGCTCATCATTACCCCCCCCTGCTTATCATTACCCCCCCTGCTCATCATTACCCCCCCTGCTCATCATTTCCCCCCAGCTCATCCTTACCCCTCCCCTGCTCATCATTCCCCCCTGCTCCTCATTACCCCCCGTGCCCCCAGCTCATCATTACCCCCCGCTCATCATTACCCCCCCGCTCATCATTACCCCCCCCCCCCGCTCATCATCCCCCCCTGCTCATCATTACCCCCCCTGCTCATTATTACCCCCCCCCCTGCTCATTATTACCCCCCCCTGCTCATCATTACCCCCCCTGCTCATCATTACCCCCCCCTGCTCATCATTAACCCCCCTGCTCATCATTAACCCCCCCCTGCTCATCATTAACCCCCCCGCTCATCATTCCCCCCATGCTCATCATTACCCCCCCTCTGCCTCATCATCCTCCTCCCTGCTCATCATTACCCCCCCCCTGCTCATCATTACCCCCCCCCCCTGCCTCATCATCCTTCCCCACTCATAATCCTCCCCTGCTCATTGCTCCCCCCTCTTCCTCCTTTTTCTGGCCGCGCTCGGCAGGCTCAGGTGATGCGTCGGGTCTTGTGGACTGTGACGAGTGACGTATCCTGCGGCTCCTCTGCACAGCGTCAGGGACATCACTCGTCATTTCCTGCAGCGCTGGGGTGTAATGAAGAAAACTGTGCCCTGCAGGAAATGATGAGTGACGCCCCTGACGCTGTGCAGAGAAGCCGCAGGAGACGTCACTCATCACGTCACAGCCCACATGACCCGACGCATCACCTGAGCCTGCCGAGCGCGGCCAGGTAAGGAAATATGAAATATAGAAAAAGCAGGAGGAGTCCGGGCCCACAGGATCCGCCGCTGGTCACTGTTTTAAAGTGGCCGCGGCCAGGCTATCGGGGGGGCTCCGATCCGCAACTCAGCAGCCCGCAGGGATGTCCAAAAAAAAAAAAGAGGTTCATTTTTCCGCCCCACCCCCGACTGCGGACCTGCCCGCCCCTAAGCGGCTGTTTGGTCCGCCTGGTGGTTCCGCCGGGCCTGACAGGGAATGTCCACTCAGCCAATCACTGTCTGTAGCGTTAAGCTGCCTCACCTACTGATTGGCTTAGTAGACATTTTTTGCATTGAGATGGGACCAGGAAGTACTAAATACTTATGGACACGAATGTATTTTAACTATATAACTATAGTTATATGTTTTTTTGTTTTGTTTTGTTGTAGAAGAAGACAATTCCACAGACACACAGGATGAAGCTGGACAGAGCCCCCGTGATTCAAGGCCTTTCTTTGAAGATCCATCCTCTTATAGCTATATTCTTTATGGTCTACCCAATATGGTGGTGATGTGAAGTCCTGCACATAGCAGTATAACTTGACTACATTAGTTCTGTATATGAGAACAGTCTTTGTGATAATTCCATAGACTAATCCCAGGGCTGCTCTGAATTACTGTCATTATAACGCAATAATCCAATATTCAGTAAACACATTTTCTTTTATTTATAGCGTGGAACAAATCATTTCAGCTCCAATATAAATTGTTTTTCAGTGCTTTCGTACCATGTATGGGATATTAATTGAAACAGAATGCTGTGTTCTGCATCCAAGTATCTGAGGCTTTTTATCTGCGAGAAACATTGACCACAAACTGCACAACATGTGTATTGATGGGGATAGGGCGGGGGGTGCGGGGATTTTAGAGAAAAGAAAAATTTGTTAATGAATAATATCATAATTACAAAGTCAGCATTTTTTATGCACATAAGGTTAACTCTTTCCCTGTGGTGTAGTCTGCTATTCAGTGCTACAGCTCTGTACATCCCATTTTGTTATTCTGATACAATCAAGGCATAGTCCATCGCATGCAGTATTATGGAGATATTCTTTATATGGTTTCTACAGGAGGATAAGCCTGTAATATGGGGTTACATGGATCAAGATGGGTTAGCATATGGGGTGCCTGTGACTGCCCTCAACAGACCCTCAATGTACTCTGTGCTTCCCTACAGTCCAATATATACACTGCTCTGGTGTATGTATGAGGCCTTAAAGGGGCAAAACAAGTACACACTATGGTTTACTCTTCATCTTTGCTCTTTCCCATAGTATTGAAAGAAGCACAAAATGTTTTGCTTACATAGTGTAGCATAGGGTATTAATCAAGAATACTGTAGAGGTTCTGTTTTAGCTAATGTGGCAGGTATGGGTTTCAGTCATATTGAATTGTATTTCCACACTGAAATTATTTTCTCATATTACCTACATTTCCCATGAAGTTTCTGGCTTTGAAGAGAGAGAGGATGGAGTCTCATTACAGCTCAACATATTAGACCAACCTAACCAGGCTGCTGGAGTCCAGCCAGATGAGACTCATAAGTTGGTCGGTGTTTTCTTTTTCAAAGTGCATTTTTTAGAGAAATATTGCCATAAAAGATACGTTTTTTTTCTATATGCACTTGTCTTCTTGAATTGTTGGTGTTGGAGCTTAGGGAAAAAGTGGTTTTACGTTTTTTTTACACTGCATATAGCAAATATTTACCATATGTGCTAGGAAATCTTCTGACATGTACTGTATGTTAAGCATACACTGAATCTAGTAGGACGTTGGACCTCCTTTGGCCTTCATCACCGCAACAATTAATCATGGTATAGATTCCACTGGGTCATTAAATTGTTTTGCAGGAATATTGTCCTACGTGGACAGGATCACTTCACACAGTTGACGGTGAAGGCAAAGGAGGCAAGGAAAACTCATGTCATGTTCCTGGAACTAATTGATGCCTATACAACCCTTGAATCACAATTTAAAAAAAACATGGTTTAAAACAAAAAACTGTTTATTGGTAGCAAATATCAACACGTTTCTGACCTGGAGCAGGCCCTTCGTCGGGATAGTGCATGTTACACATAGACAAACAATGCAAACTTAAATACATGGGCTGCATCATCATAAACGTTACATTAATCAGGGTATACACAGAACAGGGTATCTTCAGTACTCACGAACAACAACATACCTATGTTTCCCTTTACAAATCACAGTCCAATAATCATAATAGTTCTTATACCAGATAACTCACAAAACAGAATGATTATACGTGAAATTAGAAACCTTGGGCCTCATTTACTAATATGATTCCGACTCTTTTTGTCGGGTTTTGCGCCTAAATTATGTCGCAGGGAACATACGACAGAATGTGCAACAGAAAAAACCCGTCAGAATCTGAATCACTCTGAGTGAAAAAACAAAAAAAAAAAAAATAAGCGGGTTTTTTTTCGGGAAAAGGGGCGTGTTCCCTACATTTCATCCAAAATCACTTGTCTTTTCTCAAAATCACTCCAAAAATCATGTGAATTTTCTGGGAAGAAAACCCGACACTTTAAAGCATGTATAAAGTTTCAGAAAGGGGAGTAATTTCTCTGGCTGTTTGTTCCTTTGCCTGCCTCGTCTTTTTAAAGCGATTCTTACTTTAACGAAATTTGTCTTTTTAGCAATGACATTTTTATTAATTTTTAAACAGGGATCAATTTATGTGACAATAATAAAAATGTAGTGTGTGTGTGTGTGTGTGTGTGTGTGTGTGTTTTTCACTTTTTTTTCTAAATTTTTTAGAAAATTTTCAAGTCCCATGATGGGAGTAGTAGTACCAGTACTAAAAGACAGATCGCCTGTTGCGATCCTTCTGTATAATTTATAGATGCGGGCGGGCGCTCTTCTATGGTCCCCTGCACTGACGTATATATACACCTATTCATATTTCCGCAGAGAGCTGTGATTGGCCAGATGGTTCCAGCCAATCACAGCTTTCTGTGGAAAATATGAATAGGTTTATATATACTGTATAGTTCACTAGCGCTCAAATGGTGTGGGGAAAAGATGAATATATATACCGTATTTATCGGGGTATACCACGCACCGGCCTATAACACGCACCCTCATTTTACCAAGAATATTTGGGTAAAAAAAGTTTTTTACCCAAATATCCATGGTAAAATGAGGGTGCGTGTGTGCGCTTGTATACCCCGATACATCCCCAGGAAAGGCAGGGGGATGCCCGCTTCTCTCCCCCTGCCTTTCCTGGGGTCTAGAGCCCTGCTGCCGGCCCTTCTCTCCCCCTGGCTATCGGCGCCGCTGCCCGTTCTGTCCCCCTGACTATCGGTACCGGCGCCCCACTGCCGGCGCCGATAGCCAGGGGGAGAGAAGCGGCGCCGACAGCCAGGGGGAGAGAAGGGGCAGCGGTACCCATTGCAGGCGCCGCTGCCCCGTTGCCTCCCCCCATCCCCGGTGGCATAATTACCTGGGTCGGGTTCGCGCTGCTGCAGGCCTCCGGTGTGCGTCCCCTGCGTCGTTGCTATGCACGGCGCGGCGCACTGACGTCATGCGCCGCGCCGTGCAGCGCATAGCAACGACGAAGGGGACGCACGCCGGAGGCCTGCTGCAGCGCGGACCCGACTCAGGTAATTATGCCACCGGGGATGGGGGGAGGCAACGGGGGCAGCGGCGCCGGCAATGGGTGCCGCTGCCCCTTCTCTCCCCCTGGCTATCGGCGCCGGGTACCGATAGTCAGGGGGACAGAACGGGCAGCGGCACCGATAGCCAGGGGGTGAGAAGGGCCGGCAGTAGGGCTCTAGACCCCAGGGAAGGCAGGGGGAGAGAAGCGGGCAGCGACGGCCTCTCTCCCCCTGCCTTTCCAGGGGCGGTATCGGCGTATAACACGCACATAGACTTTAGGCTAAAAATTTTAGCCTAAAAAGTGCGTGTTATACGCCGATAAATGCGGTACTTAACTATGATTCTGATTGCCGCCTTGTATAATAATGGGTCCCTGTTTCCCATATAATAGTGAAAACTTAATAAATAAATATAAATACTAGCTATAGTTAAAATAATTATTATAATTTATTTGGTTAATTCTTTAAAAATTACACAAAATAGTGCACACAGCCCAGGTATTCGATCGTCCCTCTGTCAGTAACTGGATGTTGTATTCTTTTGCCACAGTTCCTGTATAGCCAAGAGAGTTATATATATATATATAAATTTATTAACTGCCAAAGAAAATATTTTATGGCTGTAAAAATATTTATAGAAGTAGGCTATACGCACCTATTACTGCTATGCTGGTTTGTATGTGGCGAATTCCCCTGATAAAATCGTGGAGGAGGTAGCATGTGCAAATAAGGTGCGTCTATAGGAAATACATGTAATTTGTTACCCCCCTGGCAACTAAGAAAAATGAACACCTGCATTAATAGACAGATTGCATCGCGTGTCAGAAGTTACACTCGCTGCGATCTGTCTATTAATGCAGGTACTACAGCTCCCAGCATTATATCGACTGTATTGAGGTATTATGAACAGATATATTTGAGAGGGAGGTATAATGGTCTGGTTGTTGGGGTATATATATATATATATATATATATATATATATATATATATATATATGTATATGAACCGGAGCTGTCTTCTCTTTGTTCAGACTAAGAGATAAGTTAAGAGATTGCGATCCCCAGTATACACAAGTGCATCCGCAGACAGGGATCATGTTCCTCATTGTGCACAAATGTATCTGAAAACAGCTTGTTACAATGAAACAAGACTCCAGCACTTCTCTCAATTTGATTTAAACTAAATATACGATCTGGTACAGCAGAGTGGGCTCCAGAAGGAAGGACTCCAGCACTGCAAAAGACCGAAGCATCCCCATATAACTAATTCACATGACTCATTCATATTTTCTGCCCAGAGTGGTGATTGGCCGGATGATTGCAGCCAATGACCGCCCTGAGGGAAATATGAATGAGTGAGTGGCCGGAGTATAGTGCAGAGATGTGAGCGCTGTATAGAGCCGCTCCATATCTGCTATAGACAGGATGATCACAGCGGGTGTCAGTTGTGATACCCGCTGTGATCTGTCCTTAACTGCAAGTACTACTACTCCCAACGTGGAGCACACTCTGCTCCATGCTGGGAGCTGTAGTACCTGCATTAATAGACATATCGCAGCAAGTGTAACTTCTGACACCTGTTTGTGATCTGTCTATTAATGCAGGTACTACAGCTCCCAGCATGGAGCAGAGTGTGCTCCATGTTGGGAGTAGTAGTAATGGCAGTAAAGGAAAGATCACAGTGGATGTCACTCCTGACACCCGCTGTGATCCTCCTGTATAATGTATAGATGCAAGCGGCCGCTCTTCTATGGTCCACTGCACTGACGTATGTATACACATATTCCTATTTCCCACAGAGAGTTGTGATTGGCTGGAACCATCTGGCCAATCACAGCTCTCTGCGGGAAATATGAATAGGTGTATATATATGTACGTCAGTGCAGGCGACCATAGAAGAGCGGCTGGCCGCATGTATACATTATAAAGGAGGATCACAACGGGCGATCTGTCAATTAGTACAGGTACTACTACTCCCATCATGGAACAGTGTGGTCCATGCTGGGAGTAGTAGTACTACCTAAAAAAATGTAAACTATAAAGAAAAATAGTGAAAAACACGCACTACATTTTTATTATTGCCGGCTACATTTTTAGGTCCCCGCCCGCCCACATAAAGTGATCCCTGTTTTAAAAATGAATAAAAATTTTGTTATGAAAAAGATACATTTCGTTAGATGCTATTTTTTCCTTCACTACTGTATCTTATTTTATGTTTTTTAATCTTACCCTAAGAAATTTTATTAAAAAAGGTATCTCTTTTGATCACTAATGTCCAAAAAAAGAATAAAAAACGCAGACAAAAACGCCAAACTTAAAACCCACATGTTGTTTTTCTTGCCATTCCCACCCCCCCAAAAAAAACCAAGTAGAAACTTAGTCTTATGGATGCAACAGATTTTACCATGCGACAGAAAACCCTGTGACAGAAATTACCGTACGGCAGAACCATGCGCCAGAAATTACTGTGCGACAGAATTTTTCCCTGCAACAAAAAATATCGGGAAAAGTGCGACAGATTAGTAAATACCAAGTTAAAAAAATGTAGAAACCACAAAACAGAAACACAAACTGACACTCCACTCTTAGTAAATGAGGCCCCTTATGTTGATAGCCTACATCCTGTCCAGAAGCCAAACAGGAGGGCGTGTATATCTTTTCTAATGCCAGGATTGTAGCGCTGGTCTGAAACAACCCAAGCAATATGAGCTGTTATGGAATTCAAAAGGGGCAGAGCTATGTCATGGACCGTGCCGCACATCAGTGATATGCATGGACATGAGTGCTATGCACGCTCGTTCATGTTGTCTGAATAGCGCCAATAGAATATCCAATAAAGTCCATATTTGCCATATAATGAGCACTATCGGCACCCCTTAATAATTATCAAAATTATGTTGGTGAGCCATATAATGGCTATAGCATAGTACAAAAGGTGTGGATCTATGTCCTGAATCATGTGGCGCATCAGCACTACAGGGTAAGTATGGAGATAAAAACAATAATAATACCTTAAAATGTGATGCATACAATTTAAAGAAAGCTTTATATATTAAAATTAAGAAAAACAGCCTTAAGAATAGCGTCAGGACCAGTATCAGTAGCCCCTTTATAATGGACCCAACTAAACTAAAATTGTTTCAGACACCTCATTAAGCCCTAGGGGTTGTAAGGAATTTATTTTGTGGATCAGATAGACCTCATGTCTCTTGAGTATCTTAAAACTGTAAGACCGGTGTTTCGGGACAAAGTCTATTGGGATAACAGAAAAAGGGTTTTGAATACCTGAGTGGGTCATAGAGCAGTGTCTAGACAAACATTGTAGCTGAAAATAAATTTTTACAGTATGTTGATGTTTATTGACACTGCTCCTCAGTTTCTGTGTGGTCCTGCCCACGTATTGCAGACCGCAACAACACTGGATGAAATATATCACAAATTCTGATTCACAGGTGAGATGCTGCATATTTATGAATTTTTCACCTGTTGTTTTGGAGCTGAACTATTTATACTCATGCCGAATATCATTGCAGCAAAGGCAATGGCTTTTACCACAACAAAAACTGCCGGACAATCTAGAGTGTCCTGTTTGTGCTCCTTGAGTTGGCATGGGGCAATCATGTTTTTAAGGGAGGGGGCTCTCCGAAATGTAAAGAGGGGATTTTTAGGCAGCATATTCTTAAGAAAATTATCCTTTTTGAGAATGAGCCAATGATTTTTCAAGATTTTCTCTATAGTTTGGGCAGATGCACTATATGTGGTTATGAAATTTATATCTTTGATTAGTTGCTTTCTTTCTCTACCCTGGTACAAGGCATTGGGTTTGAATAAAAATTTTTTGACCTGTTTGGGGTAATTATTAGTCAAAAAACACTTCTCTAGAACTCTTGCCTGGGCGCGAAAATCACAATTGTTAGAGCAGTTTTTTCTAATCCTTTTATACTGAGAAAGGGGCACAAGGAGGTGGATGCAGCCCCTTTCCAGCTAAATATCAGATCATCTATATATTGCCGATAGAACCAGATCTCTCTGGATGCCATAGGGAAAACAGCTGCCATGAAGGGATGAACTTGGTTGCCACAATACTTACTTCAGCCTACTGTCCAAATGGTTATTCACAGGTATCATAGGACCCAAGATGTGCCCAGAGAACATTCCACACGCCAAGACACAATCGCCACAAGACTGAACTGTTGACACTCAACAGGAAGAGTTTATCATTTCGTGCTGCATGTGCCTAATTCTGACCTATCCATTATCATCCGTTAAATATCTACATTGAAAGCTTTTCATTATACATGCATTATTTGGAAACCATTTATTACAGTTTGAAAATAACCTTAAGACCCTTTTACACATGGCAGTCATTGGGCAAGTGGGTCCAGAAAGTTGGTCCAGCGATCAGTCATTCATCGGATGATTGTATCATTTGGGCAGACCTGTAAATTATTGATTGTCAGAAAAACATCTTACCATGGAAAAAGGGAATATATTGCCAACAATAATGGAAGTGAACAGCTGCACGAATGATCCACCAACCGGTTTGTGTGGTTGTTCACTTCGACTCCCGACAGTTGTGTCACCATTATTTCTGCAATAAAGACAAATCACCCACTTCTATTGGAAGGACCCAGAGAAGGCTACTGCTCACTGTCACCAAGCATCTAAGAAAAACTTGCAGACTGGTAAGTAAAACATTTTCTGTCTTCAGTTTTTTCCCCCTATCATTTCCAGATTAAGTCTCCCTTTAAGGGCTACTCTCAAACTTTTGATATGTTGCCCAAACATGTCTAAAGATGTGATCGCATTGAGTCTCACTCCTGAGACCCACAGCGATCACCAGTTATAACCCAGGGAATTGTGCAGCATCACGCTCGACTCACCGTCCAGTCATCTGACTATTCTCTGCATAGACTTTTATGTAAGATTTAATTAGATTGACAGCATGGGAATTGAGCAGTGTGCTGCCTTGAACTTCCCCGGCTTATGACTTCTGTTCGCAGCAGGTCATAGGAGTGAGACAGGGTGTGACCAAAACTTTTAAAATATCAGGGTAAAATGTCAAAAGTTTTTTTTTTCTTTTATGATCCTAACGCTTTAAAAAAAAAAAATACATATATATTTATTTCTGCCCGGGCAGCGACAATAAAAAATTATAAACTTTAACTTACCCTTTTCTGCTCTCTGGTGCCACCAATGTTGGTCTCCCATCCCCCAGCCCTGGTCTTCCTGGTTTTGAAGTCTGACATGTAACACTGCACTAAGCTTATTTACATGACACTGCGGCTCAGCCTATCACCAGCAGAGGCGGAACATCTCTGCAGCCAGTGATTAGCTGAGCGCAATAGGATGTATCGGGCCCCAAAACCAGGAGGAAGACCGAGGACAGGAGACGGAAGTGGTGAAAGGTAATATAAAGGTTAATATTTATATTGCAGCAGCCCGGGAAGAAATTAAATTTTTTTTTTTTAAGTTACTAAATAACTCTTTTATCCTGAGCTATAGAAAAAAAAAACAAATAGAACTTTGATCATGGCTTCTCTTTCAACCATGGTTACATTTTTGAAACTCTTAAGATTTTAATTATTATACCCTTAATATAAAATGTAGCTAATTGCAAATTTGCAATTTGACTATTTATAAATATGCAGATATGAAACAGTAATTGAATATAAACCTTGTAAATATCCTTTTACAAGTGTGCTGGTATGTACCCTCACACCCTCAGTAAGTATGGCCTTTCTCAGTGATATGTTGTAAATTTGATTTCCTTTCAGTAAAAAACATTAATGAGACCAACAAGTCAATTCTTCCCGATAATTATAACATAAAATCAGAAAGAGGAAAAAGTTAAATTAAATAAAAAAAATCCTGTTATTCCTTGACCTGCAGGAACAGGTATGTAGAGTTTATTGCCTTTTTAGTATTCTGCAATATATTTTAGTAATTCTAGATTAATATGGTGCCAGCATATTCTACATTTATGCAGTTCTCATGTAGAAGCCATTTCCATAAGCTGTAGTGAATCTATGTTTTTAGAGCATTGATGGTTTATTTCATACTTTCATGAAGACTATTCCTGTAATAACAGCCATCTCTCCCATCAGCTCATTGTCGTAGATCTGGCTCTTAAAAATGGCCTTTCATTTCATTGTAAATCATGTATTACACGTACAGGTTGGCTATACCAGAATAGGAGTTGCTCTTATTTAGTAAGTAACAATGTAAAGATTATCACACATCAGAAGTGGAATATATAGGGTGTCAGTATTGCATAAAAATAGGAGTAGTGGTGCAGGGCTAAATGAGTTAATGTATAAATTCAAAGAACACCAAAGAGAGAATCACTGGCCAATTATCACCCTGTCCAGCCCTGCATTAGGCTTATTACAGTGTATTAGTTTAGCCAAGAGTATTACCTTAAATTTTTCAGTGTAGTGACTGTAAAATATCCCCAATAGATATAAAAGAAATTTTATTTATTTTATATATATATTTTTTTTAATAATTAAAGGTTTTCTTCTCACCAACAACACTAATCATCTATCCAGGGGAGTGTCTGATAGTTGTGGGGCTGATCAATGGGTACCCTACTGATCACGGGAACTGGGGTCCTGTGTCCCCTTGGAAAAGTAGACCAGCATTGGGACGTGTGCGCTTGAGAAAGATAGCCTAGTACAGTGCTCAGCTATCTTCATAAAACCTATAGAATTATATGAAGCAGCATCATGCATAACAGCTGTTAAGTGATGTTCATGGGAAAACCTTTTAATCTAATGCCTGAAACAACTTTAAGGGGCATTGCATATGTTTGGTCCCCAGCTGTGTTATTTAGAGGGATTGCCTGACAAAAATAGCCCTTTTCCATATTGTTTAGGAGGGCATAAGAGAATGTGGTTTCCCTTTCAGTTCTGCCTCTAGTAGTCTGAGCAGACATACATAAAAGAGAACAAACAGTAGACTGCACTCACCATTCAGAAGTCTTGTTTTATTGCAGCAGACAATACATGAAATAATCCAGCAGGAAGGACAGGGGTTTATCGGGACAGACTGTTTCGCGTGACTACCGCGCTTCCAGTAGCTGATACATGGCATCAATGGATGAGCTTGGCTTCCACTAGCTGATATGCTGCATCAATGGATGAGCTTTGCTAGTGCTAGTCGCGCAAAACAGTCTGTCCCGATAAACCCTTGCCTTCCTGTTTCTGCCTCCTGGATTATTTCATGTATTGTCTGCTGCAATAAAGCCTACTGAATGGTGAGTGCAGTCTACTGTTTGTTCTATTTTAAGTATATGGCTATTATGTCTTGATGGACTGTGCACCACCTATATCAGAGTGATCAAGTACCATGTGACGTTGGGTGTGTACATGATCCTAGTTGTGTATGTGCCGGATCACTTGCTCTACCTACATCAGTCTGAGCAGACAGCCAAAAACAAACAGCAGTTCCTGCTCTGGCAGACCGGGTCTGTCTATTTATTTTTTTCATGATAAACCATTGTTTTGAATGGCTGGCATTTACATGATCTTTGGAGCTTTTCTTGAGGCTGGACTCGTGGTGATCAGCTGATCTGTAGTTGTTATGGGTGGTTGTTATGGGGAGAGTATTTTACATGTGACGACCTTTTAAAGGAAAACATTTTATCTAAGAGCAAAGTTTATTCGGTTAATCTGTTCTTGCCTGCGATTGATTGAATCCGTATCACTGTTTCTCTGCTGTCCAATCTCTTGATCAGGAGACAACTTGTATCACCTCACAAAGCTTTCTGCACCTGCCTTCTACCCACTGTCATTTCCACTTTACAACATCAATACATTTAGGAGATTTTATTGTATTTAAGCACTGTTAATTCCAGACCTCTGACTCCCCCTGTGATGTAGGCCTGTGCGCCTGAGACACATGATCCACAGATAAAAGACCTGCTCGCTCTGGCTGTTTTAGCGGTCTCAGAATGGCTTAAAAGTCTGGGTTTTCATGTGGTCACAAACTCTGTTATTTCAGAGAAAAGAGCATTAGTGTAGAGTAAGACAGTAAACATCTGTAATACCTAGGGGAGATTTATAACACCATGTCAGCAGCATAGATGCCCAAATGCTGCACATTTTTATCTTAAAAAAATTAGCAACATTTGAAGCATGTACGCAACTTACACCATGGGGATGTGATACAGGGACGATGGAATCTGGAAGGGGGCTTGGCCCTGCATGGGGGACCGCCCTCCTCACATGTGACTTTTCAGCCAACTTGTTACACCAAAAGTCGCAGAAATATTCACTTGACAATGGCTGTGTTGAGTTATTTTGTAAGTCAACAAAATTGAACCCTCTGCTACAATAGTACTACAGACTTACCCACAAGGGTTAATGGATTCTTCTTATATCATGTGTCATATCATATGAATATGAAGTATTTCTCACAGAAAAGGATTGCAGTAACATGTTTTGCTAATCACATGTTTATTCCCTTTGTGTGTATTGGAAGTAAACCAAAAAAAAGGAGGAAAAAAAGCAATTTGGACATAATGTCAAAAATGGGCTGGACAAAATTATTGGCACCCTTAACTTAATATTTGGTTGCACACCCTTTGGAAAAAATAACGGAACCAGTCGCTTCCTATAACCATCAATAAGCTTCTTACACCTCTCTGCCGGAATGTTGGACCGCTCTTCCTTTGCAAAGTGCTCCAGGTCTCTTATTGGAAGGCGCCTTTTCCCAACAGCAATTTTAAGATCTCCCCACAGGTGTTCAATAAGATTTAGATCTTGACTCATTGCTGGCCACTTCAGAACTCTCCAACGCTTTGTTCCCATCCATTTTTGGGTGCTTTTTGACGTATGTTTGGGGTCATTGTCCTGCTGGAAGACCCAAGATCTTGGACGCAAACCCAGCTTTCTGACACTGGGTTGTACAGTGCGACCGAAAATGACCCAGTGCCAGAGGCAGCAAAACAACCCCAAAACATCATTGAACCTCCACCATATTTCACTGTAGGTACTGTGTTCTTTTCTCTGAAGGCCACATTCCATTTTCGGTAAACAGTAGAATGATATGCTTTACTAAAAAGCTCTATCTTGGTCTCATCTGTCTGACCCTGAGCCTGCAGGACAGATTGAATATCTTTGGAACCTGTTTGGGGCTGCTTATCCACCATCCGGACTATCCTGCGTTGACACCTTTCATCAATTTTTCTCTTCCGTCCACGCCCAGGGAGATTAGCTATAGTGCCATGGGTTGCAGACTTCTTGATAATGTTGCGCACTGTGGACAAAGGCAAATCTAGATCTCTGGAAATGGACTTGTAACCTTGAGATTGTTGATATTTTTCCACAATTTTGGTTCTCAAGTCCTCAGACAGTTCTCTTCTCCTCTTTCTGTTGTCCAGACCTAGTGTGGCACACAGACACACAATGCAAAGACTAAGTGAACTTCTCTCCTTTTTATCTGCTTTCAGGTGTGATTTTTATATTGCCCACACCTGTTACTTGCCCCAGGTGAGTTTAACGGAGCATCACAGCTTGAAACAATCTTATTTATCCACAATTTTGAAAGGGTGCCAATCATTTTGTCCAGCCCATTTTTGGAGTTTGGTGTGACATTATGTCCAATTTGCTTTTTTCCTCCCTTTTTTGGTTTATTTCCAATACACACAAAGGGAATAAACATGCGTATAGCAAAACATGTGTTACTGCAATCCTTTTCTGTGAGAAATACTTCATTTTCTTGAAAAATGTCAGGGTGCCTACATTTACGGCTATAACTGTATGTCACTTAGATATTGGCGTTTTTATAGTCTAAAGTAGAGTTACATGTAATTACATATAATAAGGGCTAATAAATGTACCTCATACGACTGTGAAACTGTTGTGCACCACAGTCACAGGCAAGCTAATGTGGCATCCACCACCTATTTTAGGAACCCCAATGCTTGATTCGTGTATGGTATAAACTACAAAGACCCAGGAACGGCAATCTAAAATCAGAAGCTGTCACACTCCACTGTATATATAATGTGAGGGGTGGTCTCACTTATGGGAGATACTGTATATAATGTGAGGGGTGGTCTCACTTATGGGAGATACTGTATATAATGTGAGGGGTGGTCTCACTTATGGGAGATACTGTATATATAATGTGAGGGGTGGACTCACTTATGAGAGATATTGTATATATAATGTGAGGGGTGAACTCACTTATGGGAGATACTGTATATATAATGTGAGGGGTGGACTCACTTATGGGAGATACTGTATATATAATGTGAGGGGTGGACTCACTTATGGGAGATACTGTATATATAATATGAGGGGTGGACTCACTTATGGGAGATACTGTATATAAAATGTGAGGGGTGGACTCACTTATGAGAGATATTGTATATATAATGTGAGGGGTGAACTCACTTATGGGAGATACTGTATATAATGTGAGGGGTGGACTCACTTATGGGAGATACTGTATATATAATGTGAGGGGTGGACTCACTTATGGGAGATACTGTATATAATGTGAGGGGTGGACTCACTTATGGGAGATACTGTATATAATGTGAGGGGTGGACTCACTTATGGGAGATACTGTATATATAATGTGAGGGGTGGACTCACTTATGGGAGATACTGTATATATAATGTGAGGGGTGGTCTCACTTATGGGAGATACTGTATATAATGTGAGGGGTGGACTCACTTATGGGAGATACTGTATATATAATGTGAGGGGTGGACTCACTTATGGGAGATACTGTATATATAATGTGAGGGGTGGAGTCACTTATGGGATATACTGTATATAATGTGAGGGGTGGACTCACTTATGGGAGATACTGTATATAATGTGAGGGGTGGACTCACTTATGGGAGATACTGTATATATAATGTGAGGGGTGGCCTCACTTATGGGAGATACTGTATATATAATGTGAGGGGTGGACTCACTTATGGGAGATACTGTATATATAATATGAGGGGTGGACTCACTTATGGGAGATACTGTATATATAATGTGAGGGGTGGACTCACTTATGGGAGATACTGTATATATAATGTGAGGGGTAGAGTCACTTATGGGAGATACTGTATATATAATGTGAGGGGTGGACTCACTTATGGGAGATACTGTATATAATGTGAGGGGTGGACTCACTTATGGGAGATACTGTATATAATGTGAGGGGTGGACTCACTTATGGGAGATACTGTATATATAATGTGAGGGGTGGACTCACTTATGGGAGATACTGTATATAATGTGAGGAGTGGACTCACTTATGGGAGATACTGTATATATAATGTGAGGGGTGGACTCACTTATGGGAGATACTGTATATATAATGTGAGGGGTGGACTCACTTATGGGAGATACTGTATATAATGTGAGGGGTGGACTCACTTATGGGAGATACTGTATATATAATGTGAGGGGTGGACTCACTTATGGGAGATACTGTATATAATGTGAGGGGTGGACTCACTTATGGGAGATACTGTATATATAATGTGAGGGGTGGACTCACTTATGGGAGATACTGTATATAATGTGAGGGGTGGACTCACTTATGGGAGATACTGTATATAATGTGAGGGGTGGACTTACTTATGGGAGATACTGTATATAATGTGAGGGGTGGACTCACTTATGGGAGATACTGTATATAATGTGAGGGGTGGACTCACTTATGGGAGATACTGTATATATAATGTGAGGGGTGGACTCACTTATGGGAGATACTGTATATAATGTGAGGGGTGGACTCACTTATGGGAGATACTGTATATAATGTGAGGGGTGGAGTCACTTATGGGGCATACCATATATGTAATGTGAGGGGTGGTCTCACTTATGGGAGATACTGTATATAATGTGAGGGGTGGACTCACTTATAGGAGATACTGAATATATAATGTGAGGGGTGGACTCTTATGGGAGATACTGTATATATAAAGTGAGTGGTCGGTCCCGGCGCTCATCAACGGCCGGGACCCGTGGCTAATACCACACATCGCCCATCGCAGCAATGTGCGGTATTAACCCTTTAGAAGTGGCGGTCAAAGCTGACCACCACTTCTAAAGTGAAAGTATCACGGCTAGTCAGTCGGGCTGTTCGGGACGGCCGCGGTGAAATCGCAGCGTCCCGAACAGCTTACAGGACACCAGGAGGGCCCCTACCTGCCTCCTCGGTGTCCGATCGACGAATGACTGCTCCGTGCCTGAGATCCAGGCAGGAGCAGTCAACGCCGATAACACTGATCACAGGCGTGTTAATACACGCCAGTGATCAGCATTGGAGATCAGTGTGTGCAGTGTTATAGGTCCCTATGGGACCTATAACACTGCAAAAAGTAAAAAAAAAAGTGTTAATAAAGGTAATTTAACCCCTTCCCTAATAAAAGTTTGAATCACCCCCCTTTTCCCATAAAAAAAACAGTGTAAATAAAAATAAACATATGTGGTATCGCCGCGTCCGTAAATGTCCGCCGCGTGCGTAAAATATATCGTTAATTAAAACGCACGGTCAATGGCGTAGACGTAAAAAAATTCCAAAGTCCAAAAAAGCATATTTTGGTCACTTTTTATACCATTCTAAAATGAATAAAAAGTGATCAAAAAGTCCGATCAAAACAAAATTCATACCGATAAAAACTTCAGATCACGGCACAAAAAATGAGTCCTCATACCGCCCTGTATGTGGAAAAATAAAAAAGTTATAGGGGTCAGAAGAGGACAATTTTAAACGTATACATTTTCCTGCATGTAGTTATGATTTTTTCCAGAAGTGCGACAAAATCAAACCTATATAAGTAGGGTATCATTTTAATCGTATGGACCTACAGAATAATGATAAGGTGTATTTTTTACCGAAATCTGCACTGCGTAGAAACGGAAGCCCCCAAAAGTTATAAAATGGCGTTTTTTCTTTGATTTTGTTGCACAATGATTTTTTTCGCCGTGAATTTTTGGGTAAAATGACTAACGAAAGTGCAAAAACGGAAAAACCTGAGTCCTTGAGGGGTTAAGAAGATGGGAATACCCCTATAACATGGTATTTTAGCTGTGTAATACATGTTAATACTCCATTACTAACACTAAGTATTAGTAATACTCCATACTTCAGCAGAGCCCCACAGCAATTGAATGTATATTAACCCTTTCAGGACTGGGCCAATTTTTTTTTTTTTTTGCTTTGTTTTAGTTTTTTTAGGTTTAGTTTTTTTCTCTTATCCTTCTAATAGATATAACTTTTATTTTCCCATCTAAACCAGTATGAGGGCTTGTTTTTTGCATCACCAATTGTACTTTGTAATGACATCACTCATGTTATCTCCAAATGTACAGTGAAACAAGCAAAAAAAATTATTTGTAGGGCAAAATAAAAAATAAAAAAACATGATTTTGCAACTTTTGGGGGATTCCGTTTGTACTCAGTGCACCTTTTGGTAAAAATGACAAATTATCTTTGTTCTGTAGGCCCATACAATTAAAATGATACCCAATTTATATAGGTTATGTTTTGTTTTACTACTTTTAACCCTTTAATGACGCAGGACATATATTTACGTCCTGCGCCGGCTCCCGCAATATAACTCTGCATCATATTGGGTCGGTCCTGGTGGCCATCAATGGCCGGGACCCACGGCTAATACCGGACATCACTGATTGTGGTGATGCCCAGTATTAACCCTTCAGATGCAGCGATCAAAGTTGATCGCCGCGTATGGAGTGAAAGAGAAAGCTTCCTGGCAGCTCAGCGGTGCTGTTCGGGACCACCGCGGTGAAATTGCGGTATCCCGAACAGCTTGCGGGAAGCGAGGAGGATCTCTACCTGCCTAAAGGGATAATAATTGTGATTTAACCCCTACAGGACCCATGACGTAACGGTACGTCCTGACACCCTGGGTCTTAAGGACCAAGGACGTAAATTTATGTCATGGGCAGTTCTGGTCCCCGCTGTGCGCCGGGCGGGGATCGGACCGGGATGCCTGCTGAAATCATTCAGCAGGCATCCCGTGCAAATGCCCAGGGGGGTCATTAGACGACCCCCCCCCCCCCCCATGTCGGCGATCACCGCAAATCGCATGTGAATTCACACATGTGATTTGCGGCTATTCCGGCGATGCGGGTCACGTTTGACCCGCTGACCCGGAGATACAAGGTGATCGGGGGTGTATGATACACCCCCTATCACCCACTGTATCTATGGGGAGGTGGCGATTTCGCCACCCCCCCCCCAGGATTGCTGCTATTGGCTGGACGATCAGCAGGGGAGGAGTTAACAGCATCCTCCTGCAGCTCCCGCGGCTGGCTGAGTTCAGTCAGCGGTCAGAGCTGCTGGAGGAAGCCGGGGACCCCCCTCTGCCGAAATCAGAGCCCCCAGAGAAGAAAATAAGCTCCCCATAGATCAGGGAAAGCATACAGCCCAGGGAAAGGTAGGGTAAATAGTAGAAAATAAAGTTAAAAAAGTTTAAAAAAAATTCCCCCCCCTGACCCCTAATAGGTCCCCAAGGGTCTTCTGCAGTTTTTCAGCGTGACCCGGGCCCTATTAGGGGTTCAGGGCGCTGCATTAGCCCCCCCCCATTTTTTTTTTTTGGCTGCATCATTTTTTCCCCCCCATATAACGGTGTGTGATTTCTAATCACACACCGATATATATAGTATACACAAAGCACACACACAGTACATAACCCCTCCCACACACACACACACACTACCCCCCCCCCCCCCCCCCGCCACCGTAGAAAAAAGGCGATGGCTCACCGGGCATTTTCGGTAGCGGAGGCATACGCTTTTCTTGCCTCCGACTCCGAATCTGTCAGTGAGGACGATGAAGATCCAACATTTCTGTGTTCTTCATTGTCCTCCTCATCATCTAGAACTGATGATGAGCCCACTGCACGGCAGCGGAGACCCCCCATGATAGTGGCCCAGTGGCCGGTGCGAGTGGTGATGCCGCTCGTACTAGGAGTCCGACCCCCCAGACAAGTTTACCGGAGCCCCCTTCCGGTGAACCTGTCTGGAGACCCCCAGAGGGTTATCAGCCACAGGTTCCGGAGTTTGATGGCGACTCCAGAATCAGGATTGACAATTCTGGATTCACTGAAATTGACTATTTCAGTTATTTTTTCAGTGACAGTTTTGTCAATCACATGGTGGAGCAGACAAATCTGTACGCCAGGCAGTTCATCGCCCACCACCCTGATTCTTTTTTGGCCAGGTCCAATGAATGGTGCGCCATTGATGCAGCAGAAATGAGGACATTTTGGGGCCTCTTGCTGCATATGGGCCTGGTCAAAAAACCAAGTGTCAGACAGAACTGGAGAGGGGACATCCTATACCAAACCCCGCTTTACAGTATGGTCATGACACGGAGGCGGTTCGAGGCCATTTGGAAATGCCTGCATTATGCAGATAATGCGGCATATCCACCCCGAGGTGATCCCGCCTATGACCGGCTTTACAAAGTGAGGCCGGTCATCGATCACTTAGGGGCCAAATTTTTGGAGGCCTATGTACCCCTCAGGGAGCTCTCGGTTGATGAGTCTCTTACCAGTTTTAAGGGGATGCTCATCTTCCGCCAGTATATTCCCTCGAAGTGGGCACGATATGGCGTGAAGCTCTATAAACTTTGTGAGAGTACCTCGGGGTACACTCTCAAGTTTAGAGTGTATGAGGGACGAGATTCCCGTATTGAACCCCCAGATTGTTCCCCCACTCTGGGTGTTAGTGGGAAAATCGTTTGGGAGCTTGTGCACCCATTGCTGGATAAGGGTTACCACGTGTACGTGGACAACTTTTATGACAGCATCCCTCTGTTCACATCCCTTGCCGCCAGATCCACGTCCGCTTGTGGGACCGTGCGGAAAAACCAGAGAGGCCTCCCTCTAAATTTTGTTAAGACACCTATTCCCAAAGGTGAGTCCCGTGCCCTTGCCCATGAAAACCTGTTGCTGGTCAAGTATAACAATAAGAGGGATGTCCTTATGCTGTTCACTATTCATGGCAACGACAGCTCACCTGTCCCTGTGCGAGGTACCACAACACCGGTCCTCAAGCCCGATTGTATTCTGGACTACAATCGGTATATGGGGGGAGTTGATCTTTCTGATCAAGTCCTCAAGCCACATAACGCCATGCGGAAAACACGGGTATGGTACAAGAAAGTTGCGGTCTACATGGTACAGGTTGCCATGTACAACTCTTTTGTACTGTCCCAGTACGCTGGCAACACAGGGACATTCCTCCAGTTCCAAGAAGTCCTAAAGATCCTGATCTTTGGCGACCGGGAAAGAGCAGGCCGGACTTCCCAAGGAACTGAAGTAATAGGTGCCAGGATCGTCCCAGGCCAACACTTTCCAGGTGGAAACACTGGAAAGAAGGGACGAGCCCAGAAAAGATTCAGAGTGTGTTACAAGAGGGGGATTCGGAAGGACACCACCACTCAATGTGACACTTGCCCAGATTATCCGGGCCTCTGCAATAAGGATTGCTTCAGGGAGTATCACACTTCCATGGAGTTCTAAATTTTCCCTCTTCATTTTAATTTTCCACAATTTGACCTAAATGTACCAAGTCCAGAGTACATTCCAAGTTTTAACCCCATAAAACCACTAAATTGCCCAAAAAATATTTAATCCCCCCCAAAAAATGATAAGACTTCTGGGGGTATTTTTTATAAAAAAATGGGTCATGGGTCACTGAGTCACTATCATCGGGACTTTTTATGTTGCCTCAAATGCGAAGCGCTCTCTCTCCACCTGAGCGGGGTGCGCATTTGAGGCAACAAGTTAGGGACAGCCACACATATCACATTCCAGAATGATGATTCAGAGCATAGGGTTTGGGGCGGGCATATTTTTTTGTTTTGGCTATGCTCTGGGTCATCATTCTGGGAACATAATCGGTTTTAGAATTTTATGTCCCACTGTACCCCATTTTAGTTACTTAGTGTACCCCAGTTATTTACCCCATGTAATGCCCCTTGGGGGGGGGGTCCCACTGTTCTGGCTCCATAGGAGAAAGCCAAAGCTCAAGGAATCTGACTGATCTCCGGCACCTCTGAGACCGGTGTGCACGCTGTTTAAGCCCAGACTTGAGGTATGTCCTTACTCCAAAGAAATGTATTTACACATTTACAATGACATTTTCTCCTTTTACCACTTGTGAAAATGAAAAATTTGGGGTAACCCCAGCATTTTAGTGTAAAAATAATCAAATTTTTCATTTTCACATCCCACTTCATGAATATTTATCAAACACCTGTGGGGTGTTAAGGCTCTCTGTACCCCTTGTTATGTTCCTTGAGGGGTGCAGTTTCCAAAATAGTATGCCATGTGGTTTTTTTTTTTTTTCCTGTCCTGGCACCATAGGGGCTTCCTAAATGCGACATGTCCCCCCCATTTCAGCAAAATTTGCAAATGTTACTCCTTCTCTTCTGAGCATTGTAGCGCTCCCGTAGGGCATTTGACGTCCACTTATGGGGTACTTCCATACTCAGAAGAGATGGGGTTACAAATTTAGGGGGGTATTTTCTGCTATTAACCCTTGCAAAAATTTGAAATTTGGGGGGAAACACATTTTAGTGGAAAAAACAATTTTTTTACATATGCAAAAGTCGTGAAACCCCTGTGGGGTATTAAGGCTCACTTTATTCCTTGTTACGTTCCTCAAGGGGTCTAGTTTCCAAAATGGTATGCCATGTGTTTTTTTTTTGCTGTTCTGGCACCATAGGGGCTCCCTAAATGCGACATGCCCCCCGAGCAAAATTTGCTCTCAAAAAGCCAAATATGACTCCTTCTCTTCTGAGCATTGTAGTTCGCCCGTAGTGCACTTCAGGTCAACTTATGGGGTACCTCCATACTCAGAAGAGATGGGGTTACAAATTTTGGGGGGTATTTTCTGCTATTAACCCTTGCAAAAATGTGAAATTTGGGGGGGAAACACACATTTTAGTGAAAAATATATATATATTTTTTTACATATGCAAAAGTCGTGAAACCCCTGTGGGGTATTAAGGCTCACTTTATTCCTTGTGACGTTCCTCAAGGGGTCTAATTTCCAAAATGGTATGCCATGTGTTTTTTTTTTGCTGTTCTGGCACCATAGGGGCTCCCTAAATGTGACATGCCCCCCAAGCAAAATTTGCTCTCAAAAAGCCAAATATGACTCCTTCTCTTCTGAGCATTGTAGTTCGCCCGAAGTGCACTTCATGTCAACTTATGGGGTACCTCCATACTCAGAAGAGATGGGGTTACAAATTTTGGGGGGTATTTTCTGCTATTAACCCTTGCAAAATGTGAAATTTGGGGGGAAACGCACATTTTAGGGGCTTCCTAAATGCGACATGCCCCCCAAAAACCATTTCAGAAAAACGTACTCTCCAAAATCCCCTTGTCGCTCCTTCGCTTCTGAGCCCTCTACTGCGCCCACCGAACACTTTACATAGACATATGAGGTATGTGCTTACTCGAGAGAAATTGGGCTACAAATACAAGTATACATTTTCTCCTTTTACCCCTTGTAAAAATTCAAAAATTGGGTCTACAAGAACATGCGAGTGTAAAAAATGAAGATTGTGAATTTTCTCCTTCACTTTGCTGCTATTCCTGTGAAACACCTAAAGGGTTAAAACACTGACTGAATGTCATTTTGAATACTTTGGGGGGGATGCAGTTTTTATAATGGGGTAATTTGTGGGGTATTTCTAAGATGAAGAACCTTCAAATCCACATCAAACCTGAACTGGTCCCTGAAAAATAGTGAGTTTGAAAATGTTGTGAGAAATTGGAAAATTGCTGCTGAACTTTGAAGCCCTCTGGTGTCTTCCAAAAGTAAAAACACGTCAATTTTATGATGCAAACATAAAGTAGACTTATTGTAAATGTGAATAAAAATTTTTTTTATTTGGAATATCCATTTTCCTTACAAGCAGAGAGCTTCAAAGTTCGAAAAATGCAAAATTTTAAATTTTTTCAACAAATTTGGGGATTTTTCACCAAGAAAGGATGCAAGTATCGACAAAAGTTTACCACCATGTTAAAGTAGAATATGTCACGAAAAAACAATCTCAGAATCAGAATGATAACTAAAAGCATTCCAGAGTTATTAATGTTTAAAGTGACAGTGGTCAGATGTTCAAAAAACGCTCTGGTCCTAAGGTATAAAATGGACTGGTCATTAAGGGGTTAACCCCATCCCTAATAAAAATCAGAATCACCCCCCTGTTCCCATAAAAAAAAAATATAAATAAAAATAATTATAAACATATGTGGTATCGCCGCGTGCGAAAATGTCCAAACTATAAAAAATATAATGTTAATTAAATCGTCAATGTAAAAAAACCAAATTCCAAAATAGTGTAGCATAAAAAAATGAATAAAAAGCGATCAAAATGTCCGATCAGAACAAAAATGGTAGCAGTAAAAACTTCAGATCTAGGTGCAAAAAATTAGCCCTCCTACCGCCCCATATGTGGAAAGAAAAAAGTTATAGAGGTCAGAAGATGACAATTTTAAACATATACATTTTCATGCATGTAGATTTTTTCCAGAAGTAAGACAAAATCAAACCTACCGTATTTATCGGCGTATAACACGCACTTTTTAGGCAAAATTTTTTAGCCTAAAGTCTATGTGCGTGTAATACGCCGATACACCCCCAGGAAAGGCAGGGGGAGAGAGGCCGTCGCTGCCCACTTCTCTCCCCCTGCCTTTCCTGGGGTCTAGAGCTCTGCTGCCGGCCCTTCTCTCCCCCTGGCTATCGGCGCCGCTGCCCGTTCTGTCCCCCTGACTATCGGTGCCGGCGCCCCATTGCCGGCGCCGAAAGCTAGGGGGATAGAAGTGGCGCGGACAGCCAGGGCGCCATTGCCGGCGCCGCTGCCCCGTTGCCTCCCCCCATCCCCGGTGGCATAATTACCTGTTGCCGGGGTCGGGTCCGCGCTGCTGCAGGCCTCCGGCGTGCGTCCCCTGCGTCATTGCTATGCGCTGCACGGCGCGGCGCATGACGTCAGTGCGCCGCGCCGTGCATAGCAACGACACAGGGGACGCATGCCGGAGGCCTGCAGCAGCGAGGACCCAACCCCGGCAACAGGTAATTATGCCACCGGGGATGGGGGGAGGCAACGGGGCAGCGACGCCGGCAATGGGTGTCGCTTCTCCTTCTCTCCCCCTGGCTGTCGGCGCCGCTTCTCTCCCCCTGGCTATCGGCGCCGGCAATGGGGCGCCGGCACCGATAGTCAGGGGGACAGAACGGGCAGCAGCGCCGATAGCCAGGGGGAGAGAAGGGCTCTAGACCCCAGGAAAGCCAGGGGGAGAAAAGCGGGCAGCGACAGCCTCTCTCCCGCTGCCTTTCCTGGGGGTGTATCGGGGTATACACGCGCACACACGCACCCTCATTTTACCATGGATATTTGGGTAAAAAACTTTTTTTACCCAAATATCCTTGGTAAAATGAGGGTGCGTGTAATAGGCCGGTGCGTGGTATACCCCGATAAATACGGTATATAAGTAGGGTATCATTTTAATCGTATGGACCTACAGAATAAAGATAAGGGGTCATTTTTACCGAAAAGTGTACTGTGTAGAAACGAAAGCCACCAAAAGTTACAAAATGGCATTTTTATTTCTAATTTTGTCGCACAATGATTTTTTCTTTTGGTTTCACCGTAGAATTTTGGATAAAATGAATGATGTCATTACAAAGTAGAATTGGTGGTGCAAAAAATAAACCATCATATGGATTTTTAGGTGGAAAATCAAAAGGGTTATGATTTTTAAAAGGTAAGGAGGAAAAAAGGAAAATGCAAAAACTGAAAAAACGCTATGTCCTTAAGGGGCATAGCGTAAAATTTTCACCTTAAGGACCAAGCATTTTTGCACTTTCGTTTTTTCCTCCTCACCTTTTAAAAATCATAACCCTTTCAATTTTGCACCTAAAAAAAATCTATATTAGGGCTTATTTTTTGCGCCACCAATTCTACTTTGTGATGACATTAGTCATTTTACCCTAAAATCTATTGTGAAACGGAAAAAAATCATTGTGCGACAAAATTGAAGAAAAAACACAATTTTGTAAATTTTAGGGGCTTCCGTTTCTACGCCGTAAATTTTTCGGTAAAAATTACACTTTATTGTTATTCTGTAGGTCCATACGATTAAAATGATACCCTACTTATATAGGTTTGATTTTGTTGTACTTTTGGAAAAAATCATAACTACATGCACTACAATTAATACATTTAAAATTGTCCACCTTCTGATCCCTATAACTTTTTTATTTTTCCACGTACGGGATGGTATGAGGGCTAATTTTTTTGCGTCGTGATCCGAAGTTTTAATCGGTACCATTTTTGTTTTGATCAGACTTTTTGATAGCTTTTTATTCCTTTTTTTATGGTATGAAAAGTGACCAAAAATACGCTATTTTGGACTTTGGAATTTTTTTAAGCGTACGCCATTGACCATGCGGTTTAACCCTTTAAGGACCACAGGTTTTTCCATTTTTGCACTTTCGTTTTTCCCTCCTCAACTTTTAAGAATCATAACCCTTTAAATTTTGCCCCTCAAAATCCATATGATTGCTTATTTTTTGCGCCACCAATTCTACTTTGCAGCGACATCAGTTATTTTACCCAAAAATCTACAGCGAAACCGGGAAAAAAAATCATTGTGAGACGAAATTGAAGAAAAAACAACATTTTATAACTCTTGGGGGCTTCCGTTTCTACGCAGTACATTTTTCAGTAAGTACATTTTTCAGTAAAATTGACAGCTTATCTTTATTCTGTAGGTCCATACGATTAAAATGACACCCTACTTATGGAAAAAATCATAACTACATGCAGGAAAATTTATACGTTTAACCTGTTCAGGATGCAGGGCGTATGCATACGCCCGTCATCCCGAGTTCTTAAGGATGTAGAGTGTATGGATACGCCCGCGGGAATTTCCTGGTCCCTGCCGCTAGCCAGTTGGGGACCGGACTGGGATGCCTGCTGAAATCATTCCTGAGACCCCCTCCCCTATGTCGGCGATCGGAGAAAATCGCATGTCAATTCAGACATGCGATTTTCTTCTATTCCGGGCTGATCGGGTCTCTGGTGACCCGATCGTCTGGTAAATAGGGATGATCGGAGCTGTCAGTGACAGCCCCGATAATCCTGAGGGATAGGAGCGAGGTTACAGTGCTGCAACCTCCTCCTATCCCCTGCCATTAGTCAGCACTGACTGGATGTTGGGCAAAACGGGGGGAGAAGATGCCGTGGGGATCACCGATCGTCGGTGACATCAGCGGAGATCAGGGGCGCAGGTAGGGAGTCGACGACATGGAGCATGAAGGGAGTAAAGCGATCTTTACTGCTGCCTTCCTAGTGGAAGCCAAACTGCAACTCCCAGCATGCCCAGACAGCCAAAGGCTGTCTGGACATGCTGGGAGTTGTAGTTTTGCAACATCTGGAGGGTCACAGTTTGGAGACCACTATTACAATGGTGCCCAAACGGTAGCCCTCCAGATATTGCAAAACTACAACTCTCAGCATGTCTAGACTGCCAAGGCATGCTGGGAGTTGTAGTTCTGTAACATCTGTCCCTTCAGATTTTGCAATTTTCATGAAATTTTTGAAAATTGCTGCTATACTTTGAAGTCTTCAAAAAGAAAAAATATGTCAATTTTATGATGCCAACCTAAAGTGTACATATTGTATTTGTGAATAAAAATAACTCCTGGAAAAAATCATAACTACATGCAGGAAAATTTATACGTTTAAAAATGTAATCTTCTGACCCCTATAACTTTTTTATTTTTCTACGGAAAGGGCGGTATGAGGACAAATTTTTTGCGCCGTGATCTGAAGTTTCTATCGGTATGATTTTTGTTTTGATCGGACTTTTTGATCACTTTTTATTCATTTTTTAATGGTATAAAAAGTGACCAAAATATGCTTTTTTGGACTTTGAAATTTTTTTGCGCGTACGCCATTGACCATGCAGTTTAATTAATGATATATTTTTATAGTTCGGACATTTACGCACACGGCGATACCACATATGTTTTTTTTTTTATTTACACTGTTTTAATTTTTTTTATGGGAAAAAGGGTGTGATTCAAACTTTTAATAGGGAAGGGGTTAGATGACCTTTATTAACACTTTTTTTTACTTTTTTTTTGCAGTGTTATAGGTCCCATAGGGACCTATAACACTGCACACACTGATCTCTCATGCTGATCACTGGCGTGTATTAACACGCCTGTGATCAGTGTTATCGGCGCTTGACTGCTCCTGCCTGGATCTCAGGCACGGAGCAGTCATTCGTCGATCGGACACCGAGGAGGCAGGTAAGGGCCCTCCCGGTGTCCTGTAAGCTGTTCGGAATGCCACGTTTTCACCGTGGTGGTCCCGAACAGCCCGACTGAGCAGCCGGGATACTTTCACTTTCACTTTAGAAGCGGCGGTCAGCTTTGACCGCCGCTTCTAAAGGGTTAATACCGCACATTGCCGCGATCGGCGATGTGTGGTATTAGCCGTGGGTCCCGGCCGTTGATGAGTGCCGGGACCGACGCGATGTGATGCGGGGTCGCAGCGCGACCCCGCTTCATATCACAGGAGCCGGCGCAGGATGTAAATATACGTCCTGCGTCGTTAAGGGGTTAAGGTGAAAATGAGCTGGGGTTAAAATTGTAATCTTCTGACCCCTATAACTTTTTTATTTTACCGGCTATGGGGCGGTATGAGGGCCCATTTTGTGCACCATAATCTAAGATTTTAGCGGTACTATTTTTGTATTGATCGGACTTTTCGATCACTTTTTATAAATTTTTTCATGATATAAAAAGTGACCAAAAATATGTTATTTTGGACTTTGGAATTTGGCTTCAGATACATGCCGGGACTAACCCAATAAGACACATAAATATACGGCCTTGGTCGTTAAGGGGTTAATTTACGATATATTTTTATAGTTCGGACATTTACACACGTGGCTACACCATATATGTTTATTTGTATTATGGTTATATATTTTTTATATGGAATTTGGGAAAAGGGGGCTGATTAAAATTTTTAATAAGGAAGGGATTAATGTGTGTGTTTTTAAACTTTTTTTAAACTTTTTTTTTTATACTTTTACTCCCCTTAGGGGACTTTTAGGAGGAATCAGGAATCATTTGATTCCTCAAACAGATCAATGGGATTACATACAATCCCATTGATCTGTGTGCTCTGTGCTCTATTGATAAATCATTCGGAGCACCGGAGCCGCCGCAGCAGGAGAGGTAAGTCCTCAGGCTACCTCAGTAGTGGATCGACTCCCCACGATCAATTTTCGTTTTTGCACTTCAGTTTTTTTCCTCCTCCCCTTCTAAAAATTATAACGCATTCAATTTTGCACCTACAGACCCATATAAGGGCTTGTTTTTTGCATCACCAAGTGTTCTTTGTAATGACATCACTTATTTTATAAAATAATCTGCTGTGACACACACAAAAAATTATTTGTGGGATGAAATAAAAAAAAAAAGGCATTTTGCAAATTTTGGGGACTTCCGTTTCTACGCAGTGCATTTTTCACTAAAAATGACACCTTGTCTTTATTCTGTAGGTCCATACAGTTACAATGATTCCCAATTTATGTAGGTTTTATTTATTTTAACTACTTTAAAAATCCTAAATACATGCACCAAAATTAGTATGTTCAAAATTGTCATTTCTTACCCCTATAACTTTTTATTTCCGCATACAGGGCTATATGAGGGATCATTTTTTTGCACCATGGTCTTAAGTTTTTATCGGTACCATATTTGTGTTGATGGGACTTTTCCAGTTTGGAGATTTACGCATGCGGCGGTACTACATATGATTATTTTTATTTTTTATTACAATATTTTATTTAGAAAATGGGAAAAGGAAGATGATTTAAACTTTTAATAGGGAAGGGGTTAAAGGGGTATTCCAGGATTTTTTTTTATTTGACTATGCTACAGGGGCTGTAAAGTTAGTGTAGTTCATAATATAATGTCTTTACCTGTGTGTGACGGTTTTCTCACAATTCTTCTGTGATTTTCACTCCAATAATCCTGTGATACTGTGAAAGGCAAGCCAAAAGTACACACCGGCTGGTGTTGTAGACAAATACTGTTTTAAGCATAGGGGAGCGTATTGTACTTCCCTCATATATGCACTAAGTATGTCATGCAGAGAAGTTCCAGGACGTGCACAGAGGAGTGGCACAGGCCTAAATTCATCAGCCAAAGGTCACAGCTGACTAGGGGTGAGTGGCAGCAGGAGACGCAGCGAGAGGCCTGAGCTCCTGGTATCAGCTAGCGGTCGTCCAGCAATCCATCTGCCGTCATAAATTGGTAAACACGGTCATCCACTTCCGCCTTTTGGCTAAGATCAAGTGTAGTATCTGTTCTTATTAGTTTCATGCTGGTCTGGAGCTGGTGGGGATAGGTGCTGCATCGTAGGGGGCAGGTGTATCAGGGCGTCCCGGGGCTAGTTCTGAGGAATCAGCTGAACGGTTGCCCCGATGCAACCTGTTTTCCTCCCGGTCTCGCCATGAGGCTGAGAGGGTCTGGAGTCGAGGTACTTTAGTGCCTTGGGGAGTGGTGACCCCGAGGTGCCGAAACTCACATTTTTATAGATCTGGCCGGATGTCCGGGAAGTATATCTGCACACATTTACTTACTTTATTTCTTTTTTTTGTCACTGTGTCACTTTTTGCATGTTGTGTGTCCACAGGATTGTTAGGATGTGGTAGCCCTTCTGGGTGTCCCTCCTAGCAGTCTAGGGGAGGTGTGTGTGGCCATTAGGTTCCGCACCTCCCTGCAAAAACCCCGGGTACTCCTGCATGGGCAGGGTACCAACCGTTATCGGCTCTGGGGGCAGATACCTTGGCTAATGCCAAGGGGGATGCCGGAAGCATTTGTGGTCCCTTAGTAGCTTTGGCTAAAAGGGACATCGAACCTGGAAACTCGCAGGTACCTTTTGGTCCGGAAACGAAGGGTAAGGTTTATTGGGGGGCCTCTCTCCTGTCGGAGAAGGGCTTACCATAGACCGCACTTTTTGCACTTTTTTTTTCGTGTAACACGTTTGCACTTTTTTGTGCACTTTGAGTGATTCGAGAGCATGTTCCTCGGCTCTTAGAAAAAACTTCATCACAAGTGACATCTGATACCCCGAGTCAACAGTCGGTGGGTTTCTCAGACACAACCCTCTGTGGGTTCAGTTCCACTATTTAGTGAGGGCGATCTAGAAGACAGTCAGCAGCTACTGCCCAGCCAAGAAGTTGAGGAGACATCAGCCGCTTCCTCTGCTAGGCAGGCAAGTAGTGATGATGAGAGTGTCATGGTAGGTGGTGTTGCGAGCGTTCATGCTCCTGAAGCAGACATTGTTGAGGAACCTGAGGAGGACATCAGTGACGTGCAGACACAACTTGATGATGATGAAGCCGATCACACTTGGGAGCCGGGTGCAAAAGGGGTTTCATCATCATCAGGAGAAGAGGGGTGCAGGTTGCCCGTGAGGCAGCAGCTGAGCCAGCAAGGTGGTAGCATGGTTGGTAATCAGCATGGTGGCAGGAGTGGAAAGTCTGGAACCAAACATGCCCGGGGTAGACCACCTGCTTCGTGGCAGCCTACCTTCCTGGGAGGTAGTGGAACAGGGGTTTCTGGAGTGAGTGGCAGTAGCAGTCAATCAATGCAGACTGTTGGTGGGAAAATCAGGTACACAACGGTGTGGCATTTTTCCATCAAGCATCCGTAAGATGTTAACCTGGCCACATGTAAGATGTGTTGGCAGAAGGTGAAACGTGGCCAGGGTCCAAATGTTGCACCACGGCCTTGCCTCAACATATGCAGCGTCACCATAAAGCAGCCTGGGAGAACTGTGGCTCCGATGTGGTGGTCCAGCCTGCTACATCACCCGGTGGCACGCCGTTCCTTGTTTCAGCCAGCCAGGGCTCCACCACCTCAGCCGAAGGGAGCAGTGTATCATACCCATCTTCTGTCACTCCAGATGCTCCTGCTTCTTCTACTTTGAGTCAGTCATTCCGCCAGCAATCCATCGGCGAAGCCATGTTCAAGAGACAACAATATGCGCCCACTCATCCAACGGAGCAGAAGCTGAATGTGCTCCTGTCCAAGTTGCTGGTGCTGCAGTCCCTCCCTTTTCAAGTGGTGGATTCTGCACCTTACAGAGAACTGAAGGCTTGTGCTGAGCCGTGGTGGAGAGTCCCAAGCTGTCATTTCTTTGCAAAGAAGGCAGTACCAGCCGTGCAAAATTTTGTGGAACAGAAGGTGGGCCAGTCCTTGAGCCTGTCGGTGTGTACCAAAGTGCACGGCAGCGCCGACGTGTGCAGCTGTAACTATAGTCAGGGACAATACATGTCCTTTTAGGGTCCACTGGGTAAATGTTGCTCCTGCACAGCCACAAAGGCAACTTAGACAGGTCATGCCGGCTTCCGCCTCCATGTTCTCAGGCCATTGGTCCTGTGACAGTGTGCGACTCCACCTCCTCATCCTCCATCGTTTCCTCAGCCTCCACTGCATGGACAAGTCTTAGTGCCCCTCCAGCATACTATTTGTGCAGGGCACGGCAGTGTCACGCTGTTCTTCACATTGTTTGCTTTGGCAAATGGAGTCACACAGGGGAGGAACTGCTAAAAGTCATTCATCAAGAAATCGAATCATGACTTACTCCACGAAAACTGTAAATGGGAACCATGGTGACCAACAATGAGAAAAACATCTTGTCTGTGCTTCGACAAGGAAGCCTGAGTCATGCGCCCTGCATGGCTCACGTGTTCAATCTGGTTTTCAAGCGGGTCCTGAAGTGTTTCCTCCCATCTGCAAGACATCCTAACAATGGGAAGGAAACTGTGCACCGCAAAGCACACCCTCCTTGAGCTGCAGCATCAGAACTGTATGCCCCAATATAGTCTGATTTGCGATGTTTACACACGTTGGAATTCCACCCTCCATATGTTGGAGAAAAGCGAAAAGCCATCACCGATTTCTTGATGATCCAAGCGGATAGGGAGACTCCCCTGTGTAACTTCAATGTCAACCAGTGGCAGCTCATACGTGACACCTGCCGTTTGCTCAGGCCCTTTGAGGAAGCCACATTATTAGTCAGTCGCCAGGATTACGGGATGACTGATGTAATTCCACTGCTTCATTTACTACAACATGTGTTGGAAACAATGGCTGGTCAGGGCACTGGAGACATGGCGCCTACATCTCACGGCCACATGAGGCCTGTGGGGGCTGAACTAGAGGAGGAGGAGGATGAGGGGCTCAGTGGAGCACAGTTTAGGTTTTGCGAAATGGGCAGTTTTTCTAGTCATCTGACAGGAGAGGAGGAGCTAGAGGGTTATGAGGAAGGCGAGACAGAGGACCCAGACAATGCGGCAGTATGCAGTGGAATTGGAGGCAGGGTGTCCCTTCGAGTCACTTGCACAAACCGCACGATGCATGCTCACTTGCTTGCCTAGTGACCGCCAAATTGTCACCATTCAGCAGCGGGATGACTTCTGGATCTCCACCTTATTGGACCCTCGCTACCGTCACAAAATTGGGGCCTTTTTTTACACCCACTTAGAGGGAGGACAAACTGACCTACTACAGGGACATCCTACATTTAGTTGGCCGATGCCTATCTGACGGAGCAGGTGAGGAGACTGGGATGCTACGCGGGTCGCATCCCCGCCGGAGACAGTAGTGCAGCGCTCCCGGTCAGCGCGTCTGACCGGGGCGCTGCACGAAGGTGAGCGCCGCGAGCGCTCCGGGGACGAGCAGGGACCTGGAGTGCTCGGCGTAACAGGGGGCCATAGTAATCCCAAGGAGAACTCGCCTGTCCACGAAAATTGTGGAGAGACTGACCTTTGTGAAGATGAATCAGGTCACTGACCATGGTGCCACACCAACACTTCACAAATATGGATAGTGCAAAACATATTTAATGTGCTGCTCCCCAGTTACAGACAATCCTCGGCATCAGACCACAAGCAAGTATTGAAGATATGCATTAAGTAAAACGTAACTTTTCTTAGGATAAAATATATGTACCCCAATTTTTTTTTAATCAAACAGAAGGAAAGGTGTGCAAAAAACTCCCTGTGCCACTTACACCAAGTATTGATGTGATGCAAAGACCTCTAAAAGGTGGAAGGGAACAACGTATGGTCCATTGTAACCGGTGGTGGTAAAAACTTCCCCTGTAAGGCCCTACTCTCGCACTATTAAAGGGGTTATCCACCATAAGGCGATTTTAGTATTGTACCTGGCAGACAGTAATGGACATGCTTAGGAAGGATCTGTGCTTGTCTTGGGGCTAAATGGCTATGTTGTGAGATTACCATAATACTGTGGCTAGCTTTTTGTGAACTTGATTTCCTGTTTGAGTTTTCTTTTTTTGCCTACATATCCCATAATTCCATTTTCCTCCCTGTAACACATCAGCCACCCCACCCATTGAAACATAAATTAGCTGCATCCATTCAAAAGACCTGTGGTTTTCAATCAGGGTGCCTACAGCTGTTGCATTAGTTGCAGATTTATCTCTTTCCCACCAAGTGATCGCTCCACCTATTGAAGCAGACAGGCCCCCTGTCATCAGCTGACTAGTGAGTCAGGTCTCGGCCGCATTGCAACCTGGGAAAAATCTGAGACAACAGTAATTTTTGTATGCTGTTAAAAATAAATATTGGGGTCAAAATCACAGAAAAATTTTGAGAAAAGCGTCACACACAGGTACAGACACTATATCATGAACTACACTAACTTTACAGCCCCTGTAGCAAGTGCTACATGCCCTAAAAAGGTGGCCCCACACAGGAACCTCTCCCTATTTCCACCTACAAACACTGCCATTTCACAGGGTTTTTAGGTGGAACTAAGGAGAGTTTCCTGTGTGGGGCTGCCCTTTTTAGGGTGAGTAGCACTTATCAAGAAGGGAATTAATAGGGCGAGAGTAGGGCCTTACAGAAGAATTTTATACCCCCACCTGCTACAATGGACAATACGTTGTTCCCTTCCACCTTTTCGAGGAAAGTGTTACTCGTCTTAAAAAGGGTGGCCCCACACAGGAACCTCTCCCTATTTTCCCCTAAAAAACCTTTGACCGCCCTTTTTAGAGCTTCCTGTGTGGGGGTCACCCTTTTTAGGGTGAGTAACACTTGCCAAGAAGGGAATTACTAATGCGAGAGTAGGGCCTTACAGGGGAAGTTTTTACCCCCACCGGATACAATGAACCATACGTTGTTCCCTTCCACCTTTTAGAGGTCTTTGCATCACATCAATACTTGGTGGTGTAGGTGGCACATGGTGTTTTTTGCACACCTTTCCTTTTGTTTGATTTAAAAAAAAAAAAAATTTGGGTACTCATATTTTATCCTAAGAATATTATTAAAAGTTAAGTTTTACGTAATGCATATCCTTAATACTTACTTGTGCACACTAACACTTTTACAAAAGAGACTGTTTTCTTCTGCCTATCTGCCTCAGCTACTATTCTGATCCTGCAACCAGCCTGATGCCACACATCTGATGCCAAGTTCTCCTTTTTTCACCCACCTTCATCACCGGGTACTTGTATTGCCACCCACCGCCCCACTATGTCACCGGGTCACTTTCAGGACTCCTGATGCTGCTGATGCCACCTCCAGGCTGTCTCATACTGCCACCATATGTTCTCCTCATGCTGCTGCCTCCTCCAGACTGTCTCATTCTGCAACTATAGGGTCTACCCATGCTGCCGCCAATAACAGGCTGTGTCATTCAGCCACTATATGTTCTCCTCATGCTGCCAACTCCCCCACGCTGTGTCTTTCAGCCACTATATGGTCTCCTCATGCTGCCGCCACCTCCACGCTGTGTCATTCAACCACTATATGGTCTCCTCATGCTGCTGCCACCTCCAGGCTCTGTCATTGTGTTGCTCTGCGACAGTGATTCTAATAGTGACGCCTCTAATCTGCATGTCATACTGAATAACAGTATTATTTTACTAACCCAGCAAACACCTTTGTGTATTGAGGCTCTCTGTAGCCCAGAAATAGTAGTTTTTAACACAGATTTGCCACGAATAAATTCTGACCGAACCAAATTTTTTCCGAAAATTCAGTAAACCACCCAAATCGAATTTTTCAAAAAATGTGCTCATCTCTACTCTCCAATTCCTCAGTGTAATCACACCCTTTAAGGTTTACACACCTTAATTTGGGGGATTTTCTGCCTTTCTTCTCTGCAGATCCTCTCAAGTTCTGTCAGTTTGGATGGGACCATCGGTGAAAGCCATTTTTCGGTCTCTCCAGAGATATTCGATTGGGTTTAAGTCAGGGCGCTGTCTGGGTTGTCTTGTCTTAGTTCTTAGGGTCATTGGGGAGATTTATGAAAACCTGTGTAGAGGAAGAGTAATGCAGTTTTCCTAAGCAACCAATTAGATAGGTAGACAGCTGAGGAAGGAATACCAACTGCATGTTGCATGCCACCAAAGGAATAACAGGATATATATACAGTGGTCACTCAAGATACGATGGTAATCCGTTCCAAGTGGACCATCGTTTGTTGAAACCATCATATGTTGAGGGATCCGTGCAATGTAAAGTATAGGACAGTGGTCTACAACCTGCGGACCTCCAGATGTTGTAAAACTAAAACACCCAGCATGTCCGGACAGCCAACGGCTGTTCGGTCATGCTGGGAGTTGTAGTTTTGCAACATCTGGAGGTCTGCAGGTTGAAGACCACTGGTACTGGAGGTTATACTCACGTGTCCCCGCCGCTCCGGACCGTCACCGCTGCCCTGGATGTCTCGTTCCATCACTGTCGCCGCGTCCCCGTCATGCTGGGAGTTGTAGTTTTGCAACATCTGGAGGTCTGCAGGTTGAAGACCACTGGTACTGGAGGTTATACTCACGTGTCCCCGCCGCTCCGGACCGTCACCGCTGCCCTGGATGTCTCGTTCCATCACTGTCGCCGCGTCCCCGTCCTTACTCTCCGTCGCCGCCATCACATCGCTACGCACGCCGCTCCTATTGGATGACGGGATGGCGTGCGCAGTGACGTGATGACGACGATGGAGGGGATCCCGAAGAGGACGAGCCGGAGCCCCGAGGACAGGTAAGTAAGCAGACCGGGGCACACGGGGCGCTGTAAATAGCTATCCGGTGGCAGCTGAAGCAGTCTGCGCTGCTGGATAGCCGTTTATGCGATGGCCCCGACATACAAAAGCATTGTATGTTGATGCTGCCTTCAACACGCCATGGCCTCTGAGAGGCCATCGTATGTTGAAATTATCGTATGTCGGGGCCATCGTAGGTCGGGGGGGTCACTGTATATATATATATATATATATATATATATATATATAACTTTCCATCCACTGTTAACTAATACCGGACAAACATGATATCTATGACATATTCAATAAGCATCATTGGAAACATCTATATTAACCTCTTAAGGACGCAGGGCGTATGGATACGCCCTGCATTCCGAGTCCTTAAGGACGCAGGGCGTATCCATACGCCCGTGGGAATTTCGGTCCCCACCGCTAGCCGGTTGGGGACCGGAGCCGGATGCCTGCTGAAATCATTCAGCAGGCATCCCGGCATATCGCCCAGGGGGGTCATTATGCCCCCCCATGTCGGCGATGGCCGCAGATCGCTGGACAATTCAGTCCAGCGATCTGCGGCGATTCCGGGTCAATCGGGTCTCCAGTGACCCGGTGACCCGGAATTACTGGCTGATCGGGGCCGTCTCTGACGGCCCCGAACAGCCAGAGCCTGCAGGGGTGAGGTGGCACTGGTGCCACCTCACGATCGCCCTGATTCGTCGGCCGGATTACCGGCCGACCAATCAGGGCGCCTGCTGCGGGTGTCACTCCCGCACCTGCTCCGCCCCTCTTCCGGAGGACGTGAGCGGGTGCGGGAAGACGACCTCGGGTGCTGGGGACCCCGATCCCCGGTGTCCCTGTTGGGATCGGGGCCCCAGGAGCAACGGCCGGGGCGAGGGACTGTCCTGTGACGGAGCAGCAGCAGGAGGTGAGTGACAGCCTCCTGCTGTTGCTTAGCAACAGCTCCCAGCATGCAAAAAGGGCATGCTGTGAGCTGTAGTTATGCAACAGCAGGAGGCAGACCACCACAACTCCCAGCATTCCCTTATGGGCATGCTGGGACTTATGGTTTTGCAACAGCTGGAGGCACATTTTTTCTATGGAAAAGTGTACCTTCAGCCGTTGTATAACTACAACTCCCAGCTTGCACAAACAGCTAAAGTGCATGCTGGAAGTTGTAGTGGTGCATCTGGTGGTTGCATAACTACAACTCCCAGCATGCCCATTGGCTGTCGGTGACTGCTGAGAGTTGTAGTTTTGCAACAGCTGAAGGCACACTGGTTGTGAAACTCAGTTTTTTTTTTTTTACCTAACTCAGTGTTTCACGACCGGTGTGCCTCCAGCTGTTGCAAACTACAACTCCCAGCAGTCACCTTACACCATGCACCGTACATGCTGGGAGTTGTAGTTTTGCAACAGCTGGAGGCACACTGGTTTTGAAACACTGAGTAAGGTCACAAACTCAGTGATACATAACCAGTGTGCCTACAGCTGTTGCAAAACTAAAACTCTCAGCATGTACAGTCTGTCAGCGCATGCTGGGAGTTGTAGTTTTGCAACAGCTGGATGTTCCCCCCCCCCCATGTGAATGTACAGGGTACACTCACATGGGCAGAGGTTTACAGTAAGTATCGGGCTGCAAGTTTGAGCTGCGGCAAATTTTCTGCAACAGCTCAAACTGCCAGCGAGAAACTACTGTGAACCCCCGCCCGTGCGACTGTACCCTAAAAACACTACACTACACTACCAAAAAATAAAATAAAAAGTAAAAAACACTACATATACACATACCCCTACACAGCCCCTCCCCAATAAAAATGGAAAACGTCTGGTACGCCACGGTTTCCAAAACGGAGCCTCCAGCTGTTGCAAAACAACTACTCCCAGTATTGCCAGATAGCCACTGTCCAGGCATGCTGGGATTTTTACTACAGCTGGAGGCACCCTGTTTGGGAATCACTGGCATAGAATTCCCCTATGTCCACCCCTATGCAATCCCTAATTTAGGCCTCAAATGCGCATGGCGCTCTCACTTTAGAGCCCTGTCGTATTTCAAGGCAACAGTTTAGGGTCACATATGGGGTATCGCCGTACTCGGGAGAAATTGTGTTACAAATTTTGGGGGGGTATTTTCTGCTTTTACCCTTTTTAAAAATGTAAAATTTTTGGGAAAAGAAGCATTTTAGGTAAAAAAAAAATATTTTTTTTACATATGCAATAGTCGTGAAACGCCTGTGGGGTATTAAGGTTCACTTAACCCCTTGTTACGTTCCCCGAGGGGTCTAGTTTCCAAAATGGTATGCCATGTGTTTTTTTTTTTTTGCTGTCCTGGCACCATGGGGGCTTCCTAAATGCGGCATGCCCCCAGAGCAAAATTTCATTCAAAAAAGCCAAATGTGACTCCTTCTCTTCTGAGACCTGTAGTGCGCCAGCAGAGCACTTTTCACCCCCCATATGGGGTGTTTTCTGAATCGGGAGAAATTGGGCTTCAAATTTTGGGGGGTATTTTCTGCTATTACCCTTTTTAAAAATGTTAAACTTTTGGGAAACTAAGCATTTTAGCATTTTTTTTTTACATCTGCAAAAGTCGTGAATCACCTGTGGGGTATTAAGGTTCACTTTACCCCTTTTTATGTTCCCCGAGGGGTCTAGTTTCCAAAATGGTATGCCATGTGGGGTTTTTTTCTGTTCTGGCACCATAGGGGCTTCCTAAAGGTGACATGCCCCCCAAAAACCATTTGACGCTCCTTCCCTTCTGAGCCCTCTACTGCGCCCGCCGAACAATTAACATAGACATATGAGGTATGTCCTTACTCGAGAGAAATTGGGTTTCAAATACAAGTAAAAATTTTCTCTTTTTTTACCACTTGCAAAAATTCAAAAATTGGGTCTACAAGAACATGCGAGTGTAAAAAATGAAGATTGTGAATTTTCTCCTTCACTTTGCTGCTATTCCTGTGAAACCCCTAAAGAGTTAAAACGCTTACTGAATGTCATTTTGAATACTTTGGGGGGTGCAGTTTTTATAATGGGGTAATTTATGGGGCATTTCTAATATGAAGACCCTTCAAATCCTCTTCAAACCTGAACTGGTCCCTGAAAAAAAGCGAGTTTCAAAATTTTGTGAAAAATTGTAAAATTGCTGCGGAACTTTGAAGCCCTCTGGTGTCTTCCAAAAGTAAAAATTCATCAATTTTATGATGCAAATATAAAATAGACATATTGTATATGTGAATTTAAAAAAAATTATTTGGAATATCCATTTTCCTTACAAGCAGAGAGATTCAAAGTTAGAAAAATGCAAAATTTTCAAATTTTTCATCAAATTTGGGGATTTTTCACCAAGAAAGGATGAAAGTTACCACAAAATTTTACCACTATGTTAAAGTAGAATATGTCACGAAAAAACAATCTCAGAATCAGAATAACTAAAAGCATTCCAGAGTTATTAATGTTTAAAGTGACAGTGGTCAGATTTGCAAAAAATGGCCGAGTCCTTAAGGGGTTAATGTCAGTAATCGGATGAACCGGTATCTCTTTGTTGTCCCATCCTCCTCAGACAACAAATAGGCTTGCACTATTGCACCTTTTCTGCATGTAGCCTTTCCACTAGGGGCAGCCTTCAAAAATCACAGTTTATCGTCCAAAATAGCTGCCTCGTCCTTTACCTTTTGGAATGCTACTGAATTCTAAAGACATCATTGGCTACTGTGAGATTTTCAATTTTTTTTTCTTTTTTTTTTTTACTTTTTTTACCTATTTATTATTAAACATCCTTACTATTATCATAACGCTGGTATTTATTGTTTTATAACCAATTAGATTGCTTCTTTTATTTGAAGAGGCCTTTTAAAAAAAATGAAAGGAGAAATCTGATTGGTTGCTATGGAAAACTGCACCAATTTCCAACTGCACCAATTTCCCTCTACACAGGTTTTCATAAATCCTGTAAAAAGATGAACCTTCAGCCCAGTCTGAGGTTCAGAGTGCTCTGGATCTGGTTTATCTCTGTAGTTTACTCCATTCAGCTTTCCCTCAACCCTGACCAGTCTCCATGTCCCATGCACTGAATAATAGAAATAGGAAAGGTACCAAAAAAAACCTTTGCTTCCCTAGATGAAGGCGCTTGCTCCAGGAGATGTATTGAACAATTTTATTATGTTGACAACACGTTTCGATCCTGAACTAGCAAAGTTTTTTGTAGCTTTCCAATTCCCATTTGCATACCGGACTGACGGTCATTGTCTCTGGCGATTCACTGTGGCGGCTGCCCCCGACTTTGACCTTCCCAATGCTACTGTAGATGTTGTGCTCTGAGCGCAACACCTAAGGGTAAGAAGCCTAATTTTATCATTGCTTCACTATACCCTAGTGGTCCTCACATTTTATGTACTGGATAATACTCCCAACAGCATGATTCTGCTACCGCCCTGTATTTTAAAGGGGTACTCCGGTGAAAACCTTTTTTTTTTTCTTTTAAATCAACTGGTGGCAGAAAGTTAAACATATTTGTAAATTACTTACTTACTTAAAAAATATTAATCCTTCCAGTACTTATTAGCTGCTGAATGCTACAGAGGAAATTCCTTTCTTTTTTGAACACTGATGACATCACGAGCACAGTGCTCTCTGCTGACATCTCTGTCCATTTTAGCAACCATGCATAGCAGATGCATTGCAGATGCATTGCAGATGCATTGCAGATGTGTGCTAAGGCAGCATGGTAGCTCAGTGGTTAGCACTGCTGCCTTGCAGTGCTGGGGACTTGTGTTCAAATCCCACTAAGGACAACAATAAATAAAGCGTTATTATTATTATAATAACGTCAGCAGAGAGAACTGTAGTCGTGATTAGAGATGAGCGAACTTACAGTAAATTCAATTTGTCACGAACTTCTCGGCTCGGCAGTTGATGACTTATCCTGCGTAAATTATTTCAGCCTTCAGGTGCTCCATTGGGCTGGAAAAGGTGGATACATTCCTAGAAAAGAGTCTCCTAGGACTGTATCCACCTTTTCCAGCCCACCGGAGCACCTGAAAGCTGAACTAATTTATGCAGGAAAAGTCATCAACTGCGAGAAGTTCGTGACGAATTGAATTTACTGTAAGTTCGCTCATCTCTAGTCGTGATGTCATCAGAGAGCATTCCAAAAAGAAAAGAATTTCCTCTGTAGTATTCAGCAGCTAATAAGTACAGGAAGGATTAAGATTTTTTAATAGAAGTAATTTACAAATATGTTTAGCTTTCTGCCACCAGTTGATTTAAAAAAAAAAGGTTTTCACTGGAGTACCCCTTTAACCCCTTAACCCCTTCACGATGAGCGACGTACATGTACGGCGCCGCGAAGTGTCACTTGGCTCGCGGCGACGTACATGTATGTCGCGGGGTTCCGGGAGCGCCGCGTCGCCGGGAGCGGTGATCGGACCGGGATGACTGCTGTTATCTAACAGCAGGCATCCCGGCACATCGCCGAGGGGGGTCCTGAGACCCCCCCATGACCGCGATGCGCGCAAATCACAGGTCAATTCAGACCTGCGATCTGCGCGATTCCGGGTCATACAGGTCACTGGTGACCCGGTGACCCGGAAAATAAGAGGGATCGTAGGTGTCCGAGACACCCTCGATCCCCCTAAAGGGATAGGAGTTTGGTGGCACGGTTGCCACTCCTCCTATCCCTGCTATTGGTCAGCCGAGCGACCGACCGATAGCAGACCGGGGGAGGGGGGGTTAAAGTTCGGTTCCCCCGCTTTGCCCACCTATCGGTGTCCGGGCAAAACGGGGGAACTGTCCAGGGAGGGTCGGCGCCGAAGGTCCCTACCTGGATCCCGGATCGCGATCCTCCATGCAGGGATCCCCCACGTGCGGCGGCGGCGGCGGCTTCCGGGTCCTGCTAGGTGAGTTGTTGCCTAGCAACATCCGGAGGGCCACAGTTTACAGTGGTCTCTAAACCGTGGCCCTCCAGATGTTGCAAAACTACAACTCCCAGCATGCCCAGACAGCTGTTTGCTGTGTGGGCATGCTGGGACTTGTAGTTTTGCAATATTTAGAGGGGTTTAGGTTGTAGATCACTAAGTGGTCTCAAACTGTAGCCCTCCAGATGTTGCAAAACTACAACTCTCAGCATGCACAGACAGCAGTTTGCTGTCTGGGCATGCTGAGAGTTGTAGTTTTGCAACATCTGGAGGGCCACAGTTTTGAGACCACTGGACAGTGATTTACAACTTGAACCCCTCTAAATCTTGCAAAACTACAACTCCCAGCATTCAGGAACAGCATAAGGCTGTCTTGGCATGCTGGGAGTTGTACTTGCGTGCCTCCAGCCATTGCATAACTACATCTCCCAGCATGCCCTTCCGCAATCAGTACATGCTGGGAGTTGCAGTTTTGCAACAGCTGGAGGCACACTGGTTGGAAAATACTGAGTTAGGTCATTGAACCTAACTCAAGGTTTTCCAGCCAGTGTGCCTCCAGCTGTTGCAAAACTACAACTCCCAGCATGCATGATCTGTCAGTGCATGCTGGGAGTTGTAGTTTTGACCCCCCTCCCGTGTGAATGTACAGGCTACATTCACACTGGCGGCAGATTACAGTGAGTTCCCCGCTGCAAATTTGAGCTACGGCAAATTTTCCGCCGCAGCTCAAACTCCTAGCGGGAGACTCAGTGTAATCTGCCGCCAGTGTGAATGTAACCTAAAAACACTACACTAACATAAAATAAAGAGTAAAACACTACATATACACATGTACACTGCCCCCCCCCCACCCCCCTTCTCCAATAAAAATGAAAAGCGTATTGTATGGCAGTGTTTCTAAGATGGAGCCTCCAGCTGTTGCAAAACAAAAACTCCCAGCATTTCTGGACAGCAATTGACTGTCCAAGCATCCTGGGAGTTTAGCAACAGCTGGAGGCACCCTGTTTGGGAATCACTGGCATAGAATACCCCTATGTCCACCCCTATGCAAGTCCCTAATTCAGGCCTCAAATGCTCATGGCGCTCTCTCACTTTGGAGCCCTGTCGTATTTCAAGGCAACAGAATAGGGTCACATATGGGGTATCGCCGTACTCGGAAGAAATTGCCTAACAAATTTTGGGGGGCTTTTTCTCCTTTTACCCCTTATGAAAAGGAACAGTTGGGGTCTACACCAGCATGTTAGTGTAAAAAAATAAAAAAATTTACACTAACATGCTGGTGTTGCCCTATACTTTTCATTTTCACAAGAGGTAAAAGGGAAAAACGCCCCCCAAAATTTGTAACACAATTTCTCCCGAGTACGGAGATACCCCATATGTGGGCGCAAAGTGCTCTGGGGGCGCACAACAAGTCCCAGAAGGGAGAGTGCGCCATGTACATTTGAGGTGATTTGCACAGAGGTGGCTGATTGTTACAGCGGTTCTGACAAACGCAAAAAAAAAAAACACACCCACATGTGACCCCATTTTGAAAACTACACCCCTCACGGATTGTAATAAGGGGTGCAGTGAGAATTTACACCCCACAGGTGTCTGACGGATCTTTGGAACAGTGGTCCGTGAAAATGAAAAATTTTGCACAGCCCACTGTTCCAAAGATCTGTCATACACCAGTGGGGGGTAAATGCTCACTGTACCCCTCATTACATTCTGTGAGGGGTCTAGTTTCCAAAATGGTATGCCATGTGGGGGTTATTTTGCTGTTCTGGCACCATAGGGGCTTCCTAAATGCGACATGCCCCCCGAGCAAAATTTGCTCTCAAAAAGCCAAATATGACGCCTTCCCTTCTGAGCATTGTAGTTCGCCCGTAGTGCACTTCAGGTCCACTTATGGGGTACCTCCATACTCAGAAGAGATGGGGTTCCAAATTTTGGGGGGTCTTTTCTGCTAGTAATCCTTGCAAAAATGTGAAATTTGGGGGGAAACCCACATTTTAGTGAAATTTTTTTTTTTTTTTTTTACATATGCAAAAGTCGTGAAACACCTGTGGGGTATTAAGGCTCACTTTATCCCTTGTTACGTTCCTCAAGGGGTCTAGTTTCCAAAATGGTATGACATGTGTTTTTTTTTTGCTGTCCTGGCACCATAGGGGCTTCCTAAATGCAACATACCCCCCGAGCAAAATTTGCTCTCAAAAAGCCAAATATGACTCCTTCTCTTCTGAGCATTGTAGTTCGTCCGCAGTGCACTTCAAGTCCACTTATGGGGTACCTCCATACTCAGAAGAGATGGGGTTACAAATTTTGGGGGGTCTTTTCTGGTATTAACCATTTAAAAAATGTGACATTTGGGGGAAAACCAACATTTTAGTGAAATTATTATTTTTTTTTTTACATATGCAAAAGTCGTGAAACACATGTGGGGTATTAAGGCTCACTTTATTCCTTGTTATGTTCCTCAAGGGGTCTAGTTTCCAAAATGGTATGCCATGTGTTTTTTTTTTGCTGTTCTGGCACCATAGGGGCTTCCTAAAGGTGACATGCCCCCCAAAAACCATTTCAGAAAAACGTACTCTCTAAAATCCCCTTGTCGCTCCTTCGCTTCTGAGCCCTCTACTGCGCCCGCCGAACATTTTACATAGACATATGAGGTATGTGCTTACTCGAGAGAAATTGGGCTACAAATATAAGTATACATTTTCTCCTTTTACCCCTTGTAAAAATTCAAAAATTGGGTCTACAAGAACATGCGAGTGTAAAAAATGAAGATTTTGAATTTTCTCCTTCACTTTGCTGCTTTTCCTGTGAAACACCTAAAGGGTTAAAACATTTACTGAAAGTCATTTTGAATACTTTGGGGGGTGCAGTTTTTATAATGGGGTCATTTATAGGGTATTTCTAATATGAAGACCCTTCAAATCCACTTCAAACCTGAACTGGTCCCTGAAAAATTGCGAGTTTGAAAATTTTGTGAAAAATTGGAAAATTGCTGCTGAACTTTGAAGCCCTATGGTGTCTTCCAAAAGTAAAAACTCGTCAATTTTATGATGCAAACATAAAGTAGACATATTGTATATGTGAATCCCAAAAATTTTTTTGGGGAATATCCATTTTCCTTACAAGCAGAGAGCTTCAAAGTTAGAAAAATGCTAATTTTTTTATTTTTTCATCAAATTTTGGGATTTTTCACCAAGAAAGGATGCAAGATACCACAAAAATTTACCACTATGTTAAAGTAGAATATGTCACGAAAAAACTATCTCAGAATCAGAATGATAACTAAAAGCATTCCAGAGTTATTAATGTTTAAAGTGACAGTGGTCAGATTTGCAAAAAAGGGCTTCGTCCTAGAGGTGAAAATGGGCTCCGTCCTTAAGGGATTAAGGACCGGAGGTTTTTCTGTTTTTGCATTTTCGTTTTTTGCTCCTTGCCTTTAAAAAATCATAACTCTTTCAAATTTACACCTAAAAATCCATATGATGGCTTATTTTTTGCGCCACCAATTCTACTTTGTAATGATGTCAGTCATTTTGCCCAAAAATCTATGGTGAAGCAGGAAAAAAAATCATTGTGCGACAAAATTGAAAAAAAAACGCTGTTTTGTAAATTTGGGGGCTTCCGTTTCTACTTAGTACATTTTTCGGTAAAAATTACACCTTATCTTTATTCTGTAGGTCCATACGATTAAAATGATACCCTACTTATATAGGTTTGATTTTGTCGGACTTCTGGAAAAAATCATAACTACATGCAGGAAAATTAATACGTTTAAAATTGTCATCTTCTGACCCCTATAACTTTTTTATTTTTCCGTGTATGGGGTGGTATGAGGGCTCATTTTTTGCGCCGTGATCTGAAGTTTTTAACGGTACCATTTTTGCATTGATAGAACTTATTGATCACTTTTTATTCATTTTTAAATGACATAAAAAGTGACCAAAAATGCACTATTTTGGACTTTGGAATTTTTTTGCGCGCACGCCATGGACCAAGCGGTTTAATTAATGATATATTTTTATAATTTGGACATTTCCGCACGCGGTGATACCACATATGTTTATTTTTATTTTTATTTACACTATGTTTTTTTTTTATTGGAAAAGGGGGGTGATTCAAACTTTTAATAGGAGTTAAATGATCTTTATTCACTTTTTTTTTTCACTTTTTTTTTGCAGTGTTATAGGTCCCATAGGGACCTATAACACTGCACACACTGATCTTCTATGTTGATCACTGGTTTCTCATAAGAAACCAGTGATCAACGATTCTGCCGCATGACTGCTCATGCCTGGATCTCAGGCACTGAGCAGTCATTCGGCGATCGGACAGCGAGGAGGCAGGAAGGGGCCCTCCCGCTGTCCTGTCAGCTGTTCGGGATGCCGCGATTAGCCGCGGCTATCCCGAACAGCTCGACTGAGCTAGTCGAGAACTTTCACTTTCAGCCGCGCGGCTCAGCTCTGAGCGCGCGGCTAAAGGGTTAATAGCGCGCGGCGCCGCGATCGGCGCTGCGCGCTATTAGAGGCGGGTCCCGGCTTCACTATGACGCCAGGCCCGCCATGATATGACGCGGGGTTACTGTGTAACCCCGCGTTATATCAGAAGAGCAGGACCAAGGACGTACCGGTACGTCCTTGGTCCTTAAGGGGTTAATGAGAAGAGGCTTCTTTCTGGCAACTCTGCTATAAAGTTAGTGGAGGCTGAAGTGATGATTGACCATCTGCACACAGGATCTTTGGAGCTCAGCCACAGTGACCATTGGTTATTGGTCATCTCTCATACCAGAGCCCATTTCCCCTGATTACTTAGTTTGATGGGTTGGCCAGCTCTGGGAAGAGTCATGGTTGTTTTTTTTTACATTAAAGAATTAGGGAGACACTGAAAACTTTTAATGCAGCAGATTTTTTTGTAGATTTTCTTCAGATCTCTGAGCTTTTCTGGCAATACTTCCCCCTTATGGCCTTGTCATTAACTGTCAATTAACTGAATTTACCACAGGTGACTGCAATAGAGGCGTAGAATCATCTTAAAGATGATCAATAGAATTGGGGGGTCCTCAGAGCAAGGGTAATAGCAAGGGTCTGTATATTTATATCCATGCAAATTTAGTTTTTCCCTTTTAGGGTACGTTCACACGTTCAATATCCTGCGCAGATTTGATGATCAGGATTTTCTGCTGCAGACCTCAATGTAAACTGCAGGACTGAGCACAGCTTCTAATCTGCAGTTACAAATCCTGCGCATCAAATCTGCACAGGATCCTGTATGTGTGTGAATAGACCATTAATGAATTTAAAAAATTTCTACTATTCTGTTTTTACTTTCTCATTATGGGGTATTGAATGCAGAATGATGGGGGAAAACGTTATATTTTCTTTTATTTTAGCACAAGCTTGAAACATAAAATGTGAAAAATGTGAAAGGGTCTGAATGCACTGTATAATGGAGCCATCTCCTGCATCTGAACAGAGATCACAGCCAGAGTGAGGGGCGTTACTACTTGCTTACCTGGCTATATCTAGAGATCGGCCAGGGTTCAAACATTCAGAGCCTGACCAATCAGAACTTTTGACAGGTTTGAAAAGTTTTGTAAAAAGGCAGCGACACTGTAACATATAATAATTTTGTAGGAAATATAAAGAAAAGGACAGGCGTCCTGCACTCACCGCATAAGACCTGGTCAGACAGCTCCCATCTTGGGCTGCTCCTCCGGTAGGGTCTTCAAGACAGCATGGGACGCCTCTGAGCATCCCATGCTGTCTTGAAGACCCTACCGGAGGAGCAGCCCAAGATGGGAGCTGTCTGACCAGGTCTTATGCGGTGAGTGCAGGACGCCTGTCCTTTTCTTTATATTTCTTATTGATGACTTCTGTTTGAATTGTCCTAGCACCGCCGTGTATGGTTGTTCTAGTCTACTACCTGACGTGAGTATATCCATCTCATGTGAGGGCTGAAGGTATCGGTGCGACTGTTTGTTCCTTTTGATTGGATTTTATAATAATTTTGTGTCTGTCTTGTCTGTACCAACGCTAAGTATCTCTGAACAGCCATAGGTTGTCATTCCTGCTCTCAAAGTGATCGCTCTTTTTCTTCTAGTTTCTGTGGAGCCCTTGACCCTCCAAGGATGTTAAGTCACTGGTCTAATGGCACATTACACTCTCTTACATTTTTTGTTTGCATTTATAAACATAAATAGTGTTGCTCACGAATATTCACAATTCGAAGATTATTCGCGAATATCGCATATTCGCGAATTCGCGAATTTCGCGAATATAGCGCTATATATTCGTAATTACGAATATTGGTTTTTTTTTTTTTTTTTTTCACAGTACACATCACAGTGATCACCCCTCTCTGCTTCCAGCTTGTGTGGTGTAAAGAAGGCTGTAATACTACTGTGTGAGACTGGCGCGCGAAAATTCGCATATGCTAATGTTCGCATATGCGAATTTTCGCGTATGCTAATTTTGTATATGCTAATATTCACATATGTTAATTTTCGCATACGCGAATTTACGCATATGCGAAAATAAAACGAGGATATTCGAATATGCGAATATTCGCGAATATATGACGAATATTCGTCCATATATTCGCAAATATTCGCGAATTCGAATATGGCCTATGCCGCTCAACACTAAACATAAATCCCCGAAGGTGAAAAAACTATAAACTCACTAGAATATATTTCTAAAACCAGAAGTAATAGGATAAAATTGCTAAATAGCTTCTGGTAGTAATAAATCTCAGGTAATTCTTCATATTATAATAAAAACATTAATAATTATTATTTTGTATGACCTTTTAAAGAAGTATTCCGGGATCCATAGACATGAATGGAGGGGGCGTGACGTTACGTCACATCTCCAGTCTCAGAAACTCGGAAAGTTCCGACACTGGAGACGCAGCCCCGCATACAATGGATAGGGGATAAAAGCTTAGATCCTGGAATACCCCTTTCAGTGAAAATGCATGCCTTTTTTTAAGGGGTTAACATGCAGTCTATGATTAGATAGGGGATAACTAGCTTATCGGTGGAGGCCTGGCCATTTGGACCCCCTAATCTCACGGGAATATAGTTAATTTGTCCCCCAAATGAATGGAGCGGCAGCACACATGCAATGGAGGACCAGTCCACTGTCTATGGTATTTCATAACCAGTGCCGCTCCATTCATTTGGGGGACAACATTATTACTTTGGTTCTATCTTTGACCCTTGTGTCTTTTTCATTATTTCCTGGCCCCGTTTTCCCAGTGATCTGAATACATTTTCACAACCTTCTCATCATCCAGATTTCTTACTTACAGTAATAGATTTTTTAGTCAGATGTTCCTATGTTTACACTAATATGAATATAAGCATTTTATACAGGGCAGGTCCCGGCTGCTATCAGCAACCAGGGACTCCCAGTAATGACGGATATCAGCAGTCATACTGATGCCTGCCATTAGCCCCTCAGATGCCATGATCAATTATGATCATGGCATCTGCTGCTTTATGAGGATTTGGGAGGACTTATCAGACCACCTGTGGCATAATCTCCAGGGTTTGATCGGTAATAATGGCCGCCAAAGGTCCCCTTACCTGCCTCCTGGCCGGCTCTGGAGATCTTCACTGGTCTGCCTTCTAGCAGACCAGAGAAGTCGATTGCCGATATTAATGATCAGTGCTATGCATATGCATAGCAGTGATTAGTAATAGCAATATGATGAAAAAAAAAACATACAGTAAATATTACTGCTTTTTGGTCACATCACATCCCAGAAACATGAAATAAAAAGTGATCAAAATATATCACATATATGCACAAAAGGGAAACCAATAAAAATTACAGATCACGGCGCAAAAAATTAGCCCACATACAGCCCCGTAGACATAAAAATAAGAAAGTTAAAGGGGTCAGAATGGAGCAAATTTTGTTAAAAATGTCTTTTTTTTTTTTTTTTAAAGTAGTTCAGTAATAGTAATAAGTATGTAAACATGGGTGTCATTTTAATCGTTTTGACCAACAGAATAAAGAGAACATGTCATTTATACCGTAAATTGTAAACTTCGTAAAAACGAAACCCTCTGAAAGTTGCAGTTTAATTGCAGTTTTTGTTTTCAATTTTCCCCACAAAATAAAAATTTTTGGTTGCGCCATATATTTCAGAGTAATATGGAAGGTGTCAGTACAAAGTACAATTGGTTGCGCAAAAAACAAGCCCTCACATGGGTCTGTGGATGGAAATAGAAGAGTTATGGATTATAACTGGCTGTGTCCTCATGACCAAAAAAGGCGTCCTTAAGTGGTTAAAAAATTATTGACAAATACATCAACTTTATGGAAGTTATGGGTCAGTGTTGACTCTTCTTTTTCAAGACTTCTGCAGTTCGCCCTGGCATTTTGGATATCCGCTTATGGCAACAAACAAAACACAGAAATTGTGATAAACTCCACTGATGGCGTTGTTACGCCGAGCGCTCCGGGTCCCCGTTCCTCCCCGGAGCGCTCGCCTCATCCTCGTTACTGCAGCGCCCCGGTCAGATCCACTGACCGGGTGCGCTGCGGTACCGCCTCCAGCCGGGATGCGATTCGCGATGCGGGTGGCGCCCGCTCGCGATGCGCACCCCGGCTCCCGTACCTGACTCGCTCTCCGTCGGTCCTGTCCCGGCGCGCGCGGCCCCGCTCCCTAGGGCGCGCGCGCGCTGGGTCTCTGCGATTTAAAGGGCCACTGCGCCGCTGATTGGCGCAGTGGTTCTAATTAGTGTGTTCACCTGTGCACTGCATATATATACCTCACTTCCCCTGCACTCCCTCGCCGGATCTTGTTGCCCTTGTGCCTAGTGAAAGCGTTCCCTTGTGTGTTCCTAGCCTGTGTTCCAGACCTCCTGCCGTTGCCCCTGACTACGATCCTTGCTGCCTGCCCCGACCTTCTGCTACGTCCGACCTTGCTTCTGTCTACTCCCTTGTACCGCGCCTATCTTCAGCAGTCAGAGAGGTTGAGCCGTTGCTAGTGGATACGACCTGGTCACTACCGCCGCAGCAAGACCATCCCGCTTTGCGGCGGGCTCTGGTGAATACCAGTAGTGACTTAGAACCGGTCCACTAGCACGGTCCACGCCAATCCCTCTCTGGCACAGAGGATCCACCTCCTGCCAGCCGGCATCGTGACAGGCGTCTTGATACAGAAGGGGCACTGAACGCTGTAAATATTGGGTCTGTGCATAAACCTGATGTATTAGTCAAGAAAAACTATGAAATGCTTTTAACTGTACTTTATGAACCAAAAGAACTAAGGCTGCAACAAATGATTAATTGCACAATCAATTCATTGCCAATAAATTAATTGATTAATCAGGGAAAGGCGGCAAAATGACCACAAAAGTGAACAATTTTTTTTTATGTTTTCCCTGCACCCCTATTATTACTTGGTACAGTGTTTCCCAATCAGGGTGCCTCCAGCTGTTGCAAGTCCTAGCATGGCCGGACAGACAAATGCTGGGACTTGTAGCTTTGCAACAGCTGGAGGCACCCTGGTTTGGAAATACTGACTTAGCATTTAAAGAAAAACTTTCACCGAGGTACGGAGGTGCAGGCACCATCAGTTAGGGCATAATGCAATCTAAGAGAAGGTCCTTTTCCTTACTTTGCCTGCGGTTTGCGAAGTAATATTCATGCTGTCTTGTAATGCAGGTTAACAGTCAGAGGAGCCAGCCGACTTTCGCAGCAGCTCGCCTTCTCCTCGCCCTAACTTGCTCACAGCATGGAGCCCTGTACACCAATCATGTGGTACCAGCAATGTAAGGAAAAGGACTTTCTCTTAGATTGCATTATATCCTAACTCGTACAGAGGTGAGGGCAGCACTGCACTCTGCCCCCTGGCCGGGGTGCATTGGTTTTATATTCCCCGCCGGGAGCTCTGATTGGTCAATCGATCCCAACCAATCAGACCGGCAGAGAATATGACATCACAGCACTGTAACTTATATTCACATGCTGGGAGACAGCCAGGGATTAGGGAGAGAGCAGTGCCACCCGCAGAAGTGCAGCGCTGACCCAAAAAATGAGTTTAAAATATCATAATGCCGGTGTTGTGACATTTGCAACTCCTTTTTTGCTTAACAACGAATCGGAGCTCGATTAATCATTGTAGCCCTGATATGAACATCTGATTAAGGATCTTAAATCACTAAAACAGCAAACTTTATGACAAACTAAATGTGTGTCTATCTCATAATGTGCCACAATTGTGCTTCATTTTACCCCGGAATGGAGTTAGTTACTTGTCCCATACCAGCTGCTGTGCCAGATACCCTAGTAGTTAAACTCATGGGATACAGTAATTTAATAATATATGTTTCCCTTTTATTATGTAGATTATGTAGGGCGCCTACAACACATTACTACATTCTACTCCATAGAATTTAGGTTTCTATAAAATATTAAATTTCTTGAAACTACCCAGAATAAAAAAGTTCATAAAACTTATTTCTGTTTTACAGAATGGATGTTCAGTCAGATATTACATTTTCTGCATTTGTTCAGGTTGAATTCAGTAACAGGAGAACAGCTGCTTCAAAGCGACTAGGCAGAAACCTGGTGGCAGTAATAGTTTTGAGATTGAAGTGTATTAATCATTTATTGTAAATACTTAACATTATAAAAGAGATACAGACTTTTTACAGGCTGGGTTCTCACCACTGTTCTTTTTATTATTTTTAAGTCCTAATTTCTGAGGAAAAGGATTTAGAGGTCATTTCAGAAGACAAGGTAGGCAGACAATGTAATAAAGCAACAGGAAATGCTAGCAGAATGCTTGGGTGTATGGGGAGAGGTATTAGCCGTAGAAATGGAAGTCATCATGGTGTATAGGGAAATGTATTAGCAGTAAAAAAGAGGGAAGTGCTCATGGCTGTATAGGTAGAGGTATTAGCAGTAGAAAGAGGAAAGGTTTCATAGGTGTATAGGGAGAGGTATTAGCAATAGAGAGGGAACTGCTCATGAGTCTTTAGGGAGAGGTATTAGAAGTAAAGAGGGAAGTGTTCATGGGTGTATAGGGAGAGGTATTAGCAGTAAAAAAGAGGGAAGGGCTCATGGGTGTATAGGGAGAGTTATTAGCAGTAGAAAGAGGAAAGGTTTCATTGGTGTATAGGAGAGGTATTAGCAGTAGAGAGAGAAGTGTTCATGGGTGTATAGGGAGAGGTTTTAGCAATAGGGAGGAAAGTGATAATTTGTGTATAGGGAGAGGTATTAGCAGTAGAAAGAGGAAAATACTCATGCTACTGTACAGAGCACTGGTGAGACCTCACTTGGAGTATTGTGTGCAGTTCTGGAGACCATATCTCCAGAAGGATATAGATACATTTGAGAGAGTTTAAAGAAGATACTAAACTAGTACATGGATTGCAGGATAAAACTTACCAGAAAAGGTTAAAAGGACCTTGACACATATAGAAGAAAGACGAGACAGAGGGGATATGATAGAGACTTTTAAATGCATAAAGGAAATCAAAACGGTAAAGGAGGAGAGGAGAATTAATTGGAGAAAAACTACCACAAGAGGACATAGTTTTATATGGGGCAAAGGTTCCTGCAATAATATCAGGAAGTATTACTTTACTGAGAGAATAGTGGATGCATGGAATAGTCTTCCTGCAGAAGTGGTCGCTGCAAATACAGTGAAGGAGTTTAAACATGCATGGGATAAGAATAAGGCTATCCTTCATATAAGATAGAGATAGACATAAGGCTATCCTTCATATAAGATAGAGATAGACATAAGGCTATCCTTCATATAAGATAGACATAAGGTTATCCTTCATATAAGATAGGGATAAGCATAAGGTTATCCTTCATATAAGATAGGGATAAGCATAAGGCTATCCTTCATATAAGATAGCGATAGACATAAGGTTATCCTTCATATAAGATAGAGATAGACATAAGGCTATCCTTCATATAAGATAGAGATAGACATAAGGCTATCCTTCATATAAGATAGAGATAGACATAAGGCTATCCTTCATATAAGATAGAGATAGACATAAGGTTATCCTTCATATAAGATAGGGATAAGCATAAGGCTATCCTTCATATAAGATAGCGATAGACATAAGGTTATCCTTCATATAAGATAGAGATAGACATAAGGTTATCCTTCATATAAGATAGAGATAGACATAAGGCTATCCTTCACATTAGATAGAGATAGGTATAAGGCTATCCTTCACATAAGATAGAGATAGACAGAAGGCTATCCTTCATATAAGATAGAGATAGACATATGGTTATCCTTCATATAAGATAGGCCAGGGACTATTCATAGTATTCATAATACTATTCTGTTGTTCTGCTCCACAATCAGATGAGAAGAAAGAATATAATGACAGTGTGTGATACCCTAAATGCTAGACACTGAGGGTGCCCACCAGGCCCCATAGTACAAGGCCTTATGTATAACTATGCTACTTGTTTAAGTGAATTTGGACTTATTACATGTCTTCAGTGCAGTTAGTGAGTCGATCCCTTCTTGTGCCAATATATAATCCAGTGTACATCTTATTACCAGGAAGTTAATAGCTTACATTTGGATTACCTCATAGATCTCCTTCCAATATTCTAAATTAATCTGACATCCCCAAATAATATTTTTAAGGTCTGCTTGATCCTGATAACATCTATGTCATTTAGAATTTTTCTTATAAGGAAACTTGGCCAAAGTCAATGGAATATTTCCCAACTCCTTCTCCCATTTTTTCCCCTGTTCTTAGTGGTAGATCTCTATTTACTTCTTGGCTACACATTTTATATATTTATGCTATATCCTTATTTTCATTAACCCCATTACAAACATAATCTATTATTCTGTGTGATTCCACATCAATATTCTTTTTAGCTACTTTTTATCTGTCATTGTTATCTAAACCTGGGTTTCTCTATAAATCACAATTTATTTTAAATCTAGAGTTTTCATTCCCCTTACTTTTTTAAAAGTACTCTATCCTGTATCCCCTAAAACTTTCCCAATCTCTTTGATTCCTAAAGAAGTGTTACCCTCAAAATACCCTTCACTCGACAAATATTTTTAGTGCTCTCCAAGTTTTAGACAATAAATCAAAATGTGAGAACATATACTTCAAAAGTAGTGTTTCTTTTAATCCCATTCACCTCCATATTGTATTGAATGAATATGAACTTTCTCCCCCATTTTATCGAAGACAGATGTCTAGTCAGAAAGTTTCATTTAAAATTAGGAAGGGCTATTCCCGAGGGGTTATTCACCATAAGGAGACTTTAGTACTTACCTGTCAGACAGTAATGTAAATGCTTAGGAAGGATCCAGGCTTGTCTTTTGGCTAAATGACTGTGTTTTGTGTCCACCATAATGTTTTATGTTGAAGTTCCCTCCATTCAACTACAAGTCCCAGGATCCTTTGTTTGTCAGTGTGAGGTACCTTTTCTCCATCCCACACATCAGCCACTCCACCCATTGCACTACAGCTGCATCCATGTGCAGAATGATTCACCCCCCCCCCCCCCCCCCGATGCCTGACTAGTGATGTAATGTCTAGGGCCGCACTACATCCTGGGGAAGCCTGAGACAACAGTAATTTTGCATGCTGGTAAAAATGAACATCAGGGCAAAGATAACATAAGGATTGCGAGACTGTCCATTAACCCCGTAGTGATGCCAGGCGAATCCATATGCCCCTGTTTTAAAGTCCTTAAGGACTGAGGGCGTATGGGTACACCCTTGGGAATATTGGTCCGAGACAGCCCCATTCACCCTTACCCAGCAGGAGGGAGCTGGCACGTGTGCCGCCTCACGATCACGTCATTGATCGGTCGGAACGACCGATCAATCACGACCCTGCTGGGCAGTGATTGGGATGGCGATCGGGGCCAGCGGGGTCACCTACCTTTCCCTGGTCCGGCGGGGGTCCCCCCTAGTGCGGTGGCGGTAACAGGAGCAGCAGGTTCGGTGGCAGCAGTTGCGGGGACCCGGCGGCAGGATACAGCAGGAGGTGAGGCATGTTCACCTCCTGCTGTTGCTTAGCAACAACTCTCAGCATGCAAAGCCAAAGGGCATGCTGGGAGTTGTAGTTTTGCAACAGCTGGAGTTCCAACTACAACTTCCATTATGCCCTTTGGTAGTCTGTGCATGATGGGGGTTGTAGTTATGCAACAGCTGGAGGCACATTTTTTCTATGAAAAAGTGTGCATCCAGCTGTTGCATAACTACAACTCCCAACATGCACAGACTACCAGAGGGCATGCTGGGAGTTGTAGCAGTGCGCCTCCAGCTGTTGCAAAAATACAACTCTCAGCATGCCCTTCGACTGTCAATGCATGCTGATTGTTGCAGTTTTGCAACAGCTGGAGACACCAAGTTTGTTACCTAACTCAGTGTTTTGCCACCAGTGTGCCTCCAGCTGTTGCATAACTACAACTCCCAGCATGTATGGTCTGTCAGTGCATGCTGGGAGTTGTAGTTTTGCAACAGCTGAAGGTCTGAAGGTCCACCCCCCATGTGTACATTCACACGGGCGGGTTTACAGCGAGTTTTCTGCTTCAAGTTTGAGATGCAACAAATTTTCCACCACAGTTCAAACACTGTAAACCCGTCCGTGTAAACCCTGTAAAAGCATCTTGTACGGCGCCTCCAGCTGTTGAAAAACAACAACTCCCAGTATTGTCGGACAGCCACTGACTGTGAAGGTATGTTGGGAGTTTTGCAACAGCTGGAGACACCCCATTTGGGAAACACTGCCGTAGGGTATTTTTGTTGTGGATTCAAATCCCCAATTTAGGCCTCAAATGCGCATGGCGCTCTCTCGCTTTGGAGCCCTGTCGCATTTCAAGTTTAGGGCCACATATGGGGTATTTCCATACTCTGGAGAAATTGCATTCCAAAATTTGGGGGGCTTTTTCTCCTTTTACCCCTTATGAAAAGGTAAAGTTGGGTTCTAGACCAGCATGTTAGTGTAAAAAAAAAAAAAAAATTACACTAACATGCTGGTGTTGCCCCATACTTTTTATTTTCACAAGAGATAAAAGGAAATAAAAGACCCCCAAAATTTGTAACGCAATTTCTCCTAATTACAGAACTACCCCATATGTGGGCATAAAGTGCTCTGTGGGCACAACATGGCTCAGGAGTGAGAGCAAGCCATGTACATTTGAGGCCTAAATTGGTGATTTGCACAGGGGTGGCTGACATTACTGCGGTTCTGACATAAATGCAAAACAATAAATACACAGATGTGACCCCATTTTGGAAACTACACCCCTCACGGAATGTAGCAAGGGGTATAGTGAGCCTAAACACCCCACAGGTGTTTGACGAATTTTCGTTAAAGTTGGATGTGAAAATGAAAAAAAAAAATGAATTTTTTCACTAAAATGCTGGTGTTACCCTACATTTTTCATTTTCACAAGAGAGAAGAGGAAAAAAGCCCCAAAATGTGTAGCCCCATTTCTTCTGAGTAAGAACATACCCCATATGTGGATGTAAAGTGCTCTGCGGGTGAACTACAATGCTCAGAATAGAAGGAGCGGCATTGGGCTTTTGGAGAGAGAATATGTCAGGAATTGAAGGCCATGTGTGTTTACAAAAACCCCATAGTGCCAGAACAGTGGACCCCCCCCCACACCTGTGACCCCATTTTGGAAAATACACCCCTCAACTAATGTAATAAGGGGTACAGTGAGCATTTACACCCCACAGGTGTCTGACAGATTTTTGGAACAGTGGTCCGTGAAAATGAAAAATGTAATTTTTCAATTACCCCTTGTGAAAATGAAAAATTTGGGGTAAAACCAGTATTTTAGTGAAACAAATCAAATTTTTAAGCACCTGTGGGGTGTTAAGGCTCATTGTACCCCTTGTTACGTTACTTGGGGGGTGTAGTTTCCAAAATTGTATGACATGTGGTTTTTTCTTTGCTGTTCTGGCACCATAGGGGCTATCTGAATGCAACATGCCCCCCAAAAACCATTTCAGCAAAATTTGCTTTCCAAAAGCCAAATGTGACTTCTTCTCTTCTGAGCATTGTAGTGCACCCGCAGTGCACTTGACGTCCACACATGTGGTATTTCCATACTCAGAAGAGATGGGGTTACAAATTTTGGGGCGCAGTTTGTAATATAACCCCTTTTAAAAATAAAACATTTGGGGGAAAACCATCATTTTAGTGATGAAAAAAAATAAAAAATGAATTTACACATCAGATTTTAACGAAAAGTCGGCAAACACCTGTGGGGTGTTAAGGCTCACTGGACCCCTTGTTACGTTCCTTCAGGGGTGTAGTTTCCAAAATATTATGCCATGTTGTTTTTTTTTTTTTTTTTTGCTGTTCTGGCACCATAGGGGCTTCCTAAATGTGACATGCCCCCCAAAAACCATTTCAGAAAAATTCACTCTCCAAAATCCCATTGTCGCTCCTTCCCTTCTGAACCCTCTAGTGCACCCACCGAGCACCTGACATCCACAAATTAGGTATTTCCTTACTCGAAAAAAATTTGGTTACAAATTTTGGGATTTCTCTCCTTTTACCCCTTGTAAAATTTCAAAAACTGGGTCTACAAGAACATGCGAGTGTAAAATATGAAGAATTTGAATTTTCTCCTTCGCCTTGCTGCTATTCCCGTGAAACACCTAAAGGGTTAACACACTTTCTGAATGTCATTTTGAATACTTTGGGGGGTGCAGTTTTTATAATGGGGTCATTTATGGGGTTCTTCTAATATGAAGACCCCTCAAATCCACTTCAAAACTGAACTGGTCCCTGAAAAATTCAGATTTTGAAAATTTTGTGAATAAATGGAAAATTGCTGCTGAACTTTGAAGCCCTCTAATGTGTTCCAAAAGTAAAACATATTGTATATGTGAGTCAATATATCATTTATTTGGAATATCCATTTTCCTTACAATCAGAGAGTTTCAAAGTTAGAAAGATGCTACATTTTCAAAATTTTCATGAAGTTTTGGGATTTTTCACCAAGAAAGGATGCAAGTAACAACAAAAATTTACCACTGTGTTAAAGTAGAATATGTCTCGAAAAAACAATCTCGGAGCCAGAATAATCGGTAGAAGCATCCCTGAGTTATTAATGCATAAAGTGACAGTGGTCAGAATTGCAAAAAAGGCTCAGTCCTTAACCCCTTAAGGACCAGGCCATTTTATACCTTAAGGACCGGAGCGTTTTTTGCAATTCTGACCACTGTCTCTTTAAACATTAATAACTCTGGAATGCTTTTAGTTATCATTCTGATTCCGAGATTGTTTTTTCGTGACATATTCTACTTTAACTTAGTGGTAAAATTTTATGGTAACTTGCATCCTTTCTTGGTGAAAAATCCCCAAATTTGATGAAAAAAATGAAAATTTTGCCTTTTTCGAACTTTGAAGCTATCTGCTTGTAAGGAAAATGGATATTCAAAATATATATTTTTTGGGTTCACATATACAATATGTCTACTTTATGTTTGCATCATAAAATGTATGAGTTTTTACTTTTGGAAGACACAATAGGGCTTCAAAGTTCATCAGTAATTTTGAAATTTTTCACAAAATTTTCAAAATCACAATTTTTCAGGGACCAGTTCAGTTTTGAAGTGGATTTGAAGGGTCTTCATATTAGAAATACCCCATAAAAGACCCCATTATAAAAACTACACCCCCTAAAGTATTCAAAAAAACATTCAGTAAGTGTATTAACCCTTTAGGTGTTTCACAGGAATAGCAGCAAAGTGAAGGAGAAAATTCAAAATCTTCATTTTTTACACTCGCATGTTCTTGTAGACCCAATTTTTGAATTTTTGCAAGGGGTAAAAAGGAGAAAATATTTACTTGTATTTGAAACCCAATTTCTCTCGAGTAAGCACATACCTCATATGTCTATGTAAAGTGTTCGGCGGGCGTAGTAGAGGGCTCAGAAGGGAAGGAGCGACAAATGGTTTTTGGGGGGCATGCCGCATTTAGGAAGCCCCTATGGTGCCAGGACAGCAAAAAAAAACACATGGCATACCATTTTGGAAACTAGACCCCTCAGGGAACGTAACAAGGGGTAAAGTGAACCTTAATACCCTACAGGTGATTCACGACTTTTGCATATGTAAAAAAAATATATATTTTTTTTACCTAAAATGCTTGGTTTCCCAAAAATTTTACATTTTTAAAAAGGGTAATAGCAGAAAATACCCCCCAAAATTTGAAGCCCAATTTCTCCCGATACAGAAAACACCTCGCATGGGGGTGAAAAGTGCTCTGCTGGTGCACTACAGGTCTCAGAAGAGAAGGAGTCACATTTGGCTTTTTGAAAGCAAATTTTGCTCTGGGGGCATGCCGCATTTAGGAAGCCCCTATGGTGCCAGAACAGCAAAAAAAAAAACACATGGCATACCATTTTGGAAACTAGACCCCTCGGGGAACGTAACAAGGGGTAACGTGAACCTTAATGCCCTACAGGTGTTTCACGACTTTTGCATATGTAAAAAAAAAAAATTTTTTTACCTAAAATGCTTGTTTTCCCAAAATGTTTACATTTTTAAAAAGGGTAATAGCGGAAAATACCCCCCAAAATTTTAAGCCCAATTTCTCCCGATTCAGAAAACACCCCATATGGGGGTGAAAAGTGCTCTGCTGGCGCACTACAGGTCTCAGAAGAGAAGGAGTCACATTTGGCTTTTTGAAAGCGAATTTTGCTCTGGGGGCATGCCGCATTTAGGAAGCCCCTATGGTGCCAGAACAGCAAAAAAAAACCCACATGGCATACCATTTTGGAAACTAGACCCCTCGGGGAACGTAACAAGGGGTAATGTGAACCTTAATACCCTACAGGTGTTTCACGACTTTTGCATATGTAAAAAAATATATATTTTTTTTTACCTAAAATGCTTGGTTTCCCAAAATTTTTACAATTTTAAAAAGGGTAATAGCAGAAAATACCCCCCAAAATTTGAAGCCCAATTTCTCCCGATTCAGAAAACACCCCATATGGGGGTGAAAAGTGCTCTGCTGGCGCACTACAGGTCTCAGAAGAGAAGGAGTCACATTTGGCTTTTTGAAAGCGAATTTTGCTCTGGGGGCATGCCGCATTTAGGAAGCCCCTATGGTGCCAGAACAGCAAAAAAAAAAACACATGGCATACCATTTTGGAAACTAGACCCCTCGGGGAACGTAACAAGGGGTAATTTGAACCTTAATACCCTACAGGTGTTTCACGACTTTTGCATATGTAAAAAAATATATATTTTTTTTACCTAAAATGCTTGTTTTCCCAAAAATTTAACATTTTTTAAAAGGGTAATAGCAGAAAACACCCCCCAAAATTTGTTAGGCAATTTCTCCCGAGTACGGCCATACCCCATATGTGGCCCTAAACTGTTGCCTTGAAATACGACAGGGCTCCAAAGTGAGAGCGCCATGCGCATTTGAGGCCTAAATTAGGGACTTGCATAGGGGTGGACATAGGGGTATTCTACGCCAGTGATTCCCAAACAGGGTGCCTCCAGCTGTTGTAAAACTCCCAGCATGCCTGGACAGTCAACGGCTATCTGGCAATACTGGGAGTAGTTGTTTTGCAACAGCTGGAGGCTCCGTTTTGGAAACAGTGGCGTACCAGACGTTTTTCATTTTTATTGGGGAGGGGGGTTGTATAGGGGTATGTGTATATGTAGTGTTTTTTACTTTTTATTTTATTTTGTGTTAGTGTAGTGTAGTGTTTTTAGGGTACAGTCGCACGGGCGGGGGTTCACAGTAGTTTCTCGCTGGCAGTTTGAGCTACGGCAGAAAATTTGACGCAGCTCAAACTTGCAGCCGGATACTTACTGTAATCCTCCGCCCATGTGAGTGTACCCTGTACGTTCACATTGGGGGGGGGGGGGGGGGGGAAATCCAGCTGTTGCAAAACTACAACTCCCAGCATGTACGGTCTATCAGTGCATGCTGGGAGTTGTAGTTTTGCAACCGCTGGAGGCTCCGTTTAGGAAACAGTGGCGTACCAGACGTTTTTCATTTTTATTGGGGAGGGGAGGGGGGCTGTGTAGGGGTATGTGTATATGTAGTGTTTTTTACTTTTTATTTTATTGTGTGGTAGTGTAGTGTAGTGTTTTTAGGGTACAGTCACACGGGCGGGGGGTTCACAGTAGTTTCTCGCTGGCAGTTTGAGCTGCGGCAGAAATTTTGCCGCACCTCAAACTTGCAGCCGGATACTTACTGTAATCCTCCGCCCATGTGAGTGTACCCTGTACATTCACATTGGGGGGGGGGGGAACATCCAGCTGTTGCAAAACTACAACTCCCAGCATGTACGGTCTATCAGTGCATGCTGGGAGTTGTAGTTTTGCAACAGCTGGAGGCACACTGGTTGTGAAACACCGAGTTTGGTAACAAACTCAGTGTTTTGCAACCAGTGTGCCTTCAGCTGTTGCAAAAGCTACAACCCCCAGCATGTACGGACAGCAGAAGGGCATGCTGGGTGTTGTAGTTATGCAACAGCTGGAGGCATACTACTTTGGCTGGGGATGCTGGGGATTGTAGTTATGCAACAGCTGGAGACACACTGGTTTGCTACTTAACTCAGTGTGCCTTCAGCTGTTGCAAAACTACAACTCTCAGCAGTCACTGACAGCCAACGGGCATGCTGGGAGTTGTAGTTATGCAACCACCAGATGCACCACTAAAACTCCCAGCATGCACTTTAGCTGATTGTCCAGCGATCTGCGGCCATCGCCGACATGGGGGGTCATAATGACCCCCCTGGGTGATATGCCCCGATGCCTGCTGAACGATTTCAGCAGGCATTGGGCACCGGCTCCGCTCCAGATGGTTGCGGGGGGCCGGTAAAACACATGACGTTCTCATACGTCATGTGTCCTTAAGGACTCGGAAATGGAGACGTATGAGAACGTCATGTGTCCTTAAGGGGTTAAGGTGAAAAAGGTCTCAGTCCTTAAGGGGTTAAACACAGGTACAGACACTATGGGGAGATTCGTCAAACCTGTGCTGAAGAAAAGTTGACCAGTTACCCATAGCAACCAATCAGATCACTTCTTTCATTTTTCAGAGGTCTTTTAAAAATAAAAGAAGAAATCTGATTGGTTGCTATGGGCAACTGGTTGACTTTTCTTCTGCACAATTTTTGATTAATCTCGTGGCAGTAAAATGATACAGCCGGCACTATCTGAATGTGATCGACTCACCCCTGTGTTTGGCTGTATGGAGCCAACTTGGTGCGCCTCGCTGTGTCCAGGTGCTCAATCATCAACAGCAGCAATCTCTTTGAAAACTGGCCAAAGAGGAGAAGGAAACAATGATGGCACTCTCTGCAGTGTTGAATTAGCTTTGCTTTATTGAAGAGGTAATATAGGCATAACAACAAAAGGAGCGGTGTGGTGATATGGAGCAATGACCGTTTCGTAGGGACTACCTGCTTCTCTCTGATTAATCTCCCCCCTACTTTATTAACTACACTAACTTTACAGCCCCTGTAGCATAGTCAAATAAAAAAAAAATCCCAGAATACCCCTTAATCCTCCGAAACCATTTCTCCCCTATCCATATGGGCTTCTCATTATTATGAAAAGAATTTGTGTTAGAAATATCATCTTTATGATATTGTATCTGCCATGGAGAAAAGTAGCCTATACCACATATCTATTTTACCCCCATTTTCAATATTAAAGATTTAAGATTCAGGTTAAAAAACTCCCTAACTGCAACAGAAACCCCATCTCCCAAGAATGTATCTTACATTTTTTTTTAGTTTAGAATTAGATAGATCAGTCTCATAATTAATGAAAGAATATAGGATTAAGTTAACATTCAAATAAGAAAGATATCCAAAATAAGTACACAGGGATAATAGTGTATACATTTTGAACATACATTAAAGCGGTATTCCAGGATTTTTTTTTATTTGACTGTGCTACAGGGGTTGTAAAGTTAGTGTAGTCCATAATATAGTGTCTGTACCTGTGTGTGACGGTTTTCTCACAATTATTCTGTGATTTTCACCTCAATATTTATTTTTGACAGCATACAAAATGTCTCAGATTTTTCCCAGGTTGCAATGTGGCCGAGACCTGACTCACTAGTCAGCTGATGACAGGGAGCCTGTCTGCTTCAATGGGTGGAGCGATCGCTTGGTGGGAGAGAGATCTGCAACTAATGAAAAAGCCTGATTGAAAACCACAGGTCTTTTGAATGGATGCAGCTCATTTACTTTTCAATGGGTGGGGTGGCTAATGTGTGGGAGGGAGGAAAATGAATTAAATTTTGCTTACCTGAAAATTTCAATTCCTGGAGTCCGTAGGCAGCACAGAATGGGTTAAGTTCGTCCTCCCGAACTTGTCAGAAGAGGTAATTAGCATAAAAAAATTAACAAATTAGCGTAATTAGCCCAATTAACAGACCCCTCCCTCTAGGTATAAATGGACAAACCCACAAACAGACCATAGAGTAGTTATAAAGCAATATTTAATTAGGGTGGGATCCCTGTGCTGCCTACGGACTCCAGGAATTGAAATTTTCAGGTAAGCAAAATTTAATTCATTCCTGGACGTCCTACGGCAGCACAGAATGGGATTTAAGTAGCAGAAAATAATAAAGGGAGGGCATTACTTCTTAAACGCTTCTTCCAACACTGCCTTGCCTAGGGCTGAGCTACTGGAGACGTCCAGACGGTAGTGTTGAATGAATGGGGTTGGCGTTGCCCACGTAGCCGCTCTACAGATCTCCTGAAGTGATACCTGAGAAGCTTCAGCCCAAGATGCCGAGGTTGCCCTGGTAGAATGGGCTTTTAGATCCCTTGGAGGCTCCAGGCCTTGCTTTTGGAAGGAAAAACTGATAGTCTTCTTAATCCAGTTGGCAATAGTGGATTTGGCTGCCTTGGAGCCTTTAGATTTGGCTCCGAACTGCACAAACAAATGTTCCGAGCACCTGAATGATGCTGTTCTAGCAATATATTCTAACACTGTACGTCTGACATCTAACTTGGAGATTTCTTGATGTTCAGCTAGAGCCGGTAGAATAATTTCCTGTTGAAGGTTATGCACAGAATGGACTTTCGGGATAAACCCGGGAAGAGTACGAAGTAGTAAGGCATCCCCAAGATCTCTTAGATATGGCTCACGGCAAGAGAGTGCCTGAATCTCACTGACCCTGCGTGCTGAAGCGATAGCCACTAAAAAACAAGTTTTCCACGTGAGAAACTTTATATCAATGGATTGAATGGGTTCAAAGGGGTCTGATGTGAGGCACTTCAAGACTCTGGAAAGATCCCAAGACGGTATAGGCTTGCTGACTTTCGGGCAAATATTATTTACCCCTTTGAAGAATCTCTTGACCAACGGGTTTCCAGTAAATCTTCCTGCTAGAAAAAAATTTATAGCGGCAAATTGGACTTTCAGAGTGGACTGCTTGAGACCCTTACTGAGTCCGAGCTGAAGAAAGTTCAGAATATCAATAATTGACGGATTATCTCCAGGAAACTTGGACTTGAAGAGACTCCATACTCTGGAGTAACACTTTCTTGTACCTGTTTTGCTTGATTTGTCCAAAGTAGATAAGACCTCACTAGATAGCCCTTTGGACCTAAGCAGGTTCAATTCACCTCCCAAGCAGTCAGATGCAGGGAGTTGAGCTCCTGATGGCAAATCCCCTGCTGGGATAGAAGATCCCTTGTCTTGGGCAGATGCCAGAAACGATTGTGAGATACTTCCATGGCTAGGGAGAACCAAGCCCTCCTGGGCCAATAAGGGAGGATCAGGATCGCTCGAGGGTTCTCCTTTTTGACCTTCAGTAGGGTCCTCTGGATTAGAGCAGGAGGAGGAAACAGATACAGGAACCTCCCCTCCCAGGATAATGACAGACCGTCCAGATGATATGGGTGGTCCAGACAAGAGAGAGAGCAGAACTTCTGCAGCTTGGCATTCCTCCTTGTCGCGAATACATCTATCTCCGGGGTACCGAACCGCTCTTCTAATTGGTTGAAGATCTCCATGCTCAATTCCCATTCGCCTGGATGAAGGGATCTCCGACTGAGAAGATCCGCTTTGACATTCAGGATACCTTGTAAGTGTACTGCCACAAGACTGTTGAAGCTGCATTCCGCCCATCTGAAGATCCTGGCACACTCGGACATCAGGGATTGAGACCTGGTTCCCCCCTGTTTGTTCAGATAAAAAACTGTAGGCAGATTGTCTGACCTGACTAGGACATCCTGGTGAAGCAAAACAGGGGTGAAGTGAAGCAGTGCTAAACGCACTGCTCGCAGCTCCTTCATGTTTGAGGACAGCGAATCTTCTTCCTGGGACCAAAGGCCTTGGGTCCAGCGATTGCCAATGCAGGCTCCCCATCCACGAGCTGAAGCATCGGTCGTGATGACAATTTGTTGCGATGGTAGTAACGATTTTCCTTGAGAGAACCTGTTCCGCATGAGCCACCAACGAAGTTCCCTGCGGAGAATTGAAGGAATCGAGACACAGCTTTCCAAATCTGTCTTTGATCTGTTCCAGCATGAGAGAACCCTTGTCTGCAGACTGCGCATATGGGCCTTTGCCCAGGGGACCGCATCTATCGTTGATGTAAGGCTGCCCAGGACTCTCATTGCTTGACGAATAGATACCTTCTTGGATCTTATCAGGAATTTTATCTGATTCCTCAACTTCGTTTCCCTTTCCCGGGAAATGGAGATTTTCATCGCTAGGGAATCTACTATGAACCCTAAAAAAAGAATCTGCTGTGATGGAATCAACTGAGACTTTTCCAGGTTGACTAGGAAGCCATGATTTTGGAGAAAATAAATTACTTCCTTCATGTGATGGGACAAATCTAGGCTGGACCCAGCTCTCACCCACCAGTCGTCCAGGTACGGCACCACCGTGATTCCTTGGAGGCGTAATGCCGCCGAAAGAACCACCACTAGCTTCGTAAACACCCTCGGTGCTGAGCTCAGCCCGAAGGGAAGACACTTGAATTGTAGATGCCATGTTGTGTTGTCTACCATTAATGTGAATCTGAGAAATTTTCTGTATGCCGGATGGATGGGAACATGTAGATAGGCGTCTGACAAATCCAGAGTCGCCATGAAGTCTCCCTGGTTCACCAAAGGAAGTACTGATCTTATAGTTTCCATTTTGAAGTGTTTCTTGATCATGAACTTGTTCAGGTACGTGAGATCCACAACTAATCTCCACTTCCCGCTGGACTTCGGTACTGCGAAAATCCTTGAATAAATCCCGGTGAACCGCTCCTGATGTGGTACCCATTCCACTGCGTTCTTCTCCAGAAAACTCTTGACCAGAGAAATCACATTCTGGTCCTGCTTTGTGTTGAGAAGAAATCTCCCGGAGGGGAGTAAAGAAGCTCGAGTTTGTAGCCTTTCTGAATCACTGAAAGAACCCACTTGTCCTGTGTCGTATGAGCCCACACTTGAAAAAATTTTTCTAACCTTCCTCCAACCTTGGGGGATGTTAAGGTGGCGTCATAAGGGCTTCCTTTTTTCTGGAGGTTTGCTCTTAGAGGCAGAGCTAGAGTTTGCGCCTCTCCTCTGCCTACCAAACCTAGGCCTATTATACTGGCCTGGCTGAAAATTCCTCCTTTGGAATTTGGGAGACCTCCGCCATTTTGGACGGCCTTTAGATGCATCCCTTTTGGATGTTCCTGGGAAGGCATCGTTGTCATCATTCATGTCTTTGAGGATACTCTTTAGGCTTGGCCCAAAGAGAGATTCTGGGGAAAAAGGTAAGGAGCAGAGGTTATTCTTGGCTGCTACGTCCCCCTTTCCCCATTGCTTGATCCAAAGGGCTCTCCTTATAGAGTTTGATTCAGCCATATTTTGGGCTGATAGACGCAGTGTGTCCAGTGGAGCATCGCACAGGAACTCTGCCGCAGACTTCATGACAGGAATTTTCCTGATGATGTCGTCCCTAGGGACTCCATCCATAAGATCTCTGGATAATTGACTTATCCATATTCGGAGCGCTCTGGCCACCGGAACAGAGGACATCGCTACCTTGGATACTGCTGCAGCAGTAGAAAAAGCTTTTTTAGACAGAGACTCTGCTTTTCTATCCATAGGATTAGCTAGAACAGAAGATTCCTCGGAAGGAAAGTATGACTTCTTGACTAGCTTGGCTACAGGCAAATCCACCTTAGGAGGATTGAACCATGAGGAGGTAGCCTCGGATGACAGCTTGTATACCGCCCTAAAACGGGATCCAACATCTACTCTTTTCTCCGGCTTATCCCAGTTGGCCGTGAACCACTTGGTGATGGCAGGATGAGAGGGTAACACCCTGTCCTTGGAGACAGGAAAGTAATAAAGACTTTCCCTGGGAATTCTCCCCTCTGTGGAACGATCAGTCTCTAATACGTGTTTCACCGATTTTATTAGGGAATGCATGTCATCCTTGTGAAAGATATAGTAATCCTCCGGAGAGTCTTGTGACTCTACAGAGGACCTTGATTCAGATGCCTCAGAGTCTGCAGGAGAGACAGCTCTGTGTTGTATCTTACGCCTTTTTGCTGAGGGACTCTCTCCCGGTAGTATAGTGGATATCCGTTTTTTAAACCACTCAAAGAAGGAGGAAGCCTCATCTCCAAACCTATCATCTTCCACTGGTTGCTGTAGTGAACATCTGCCGCACACATCCCCTTCTGCATCATCTGCTAGAGGCTGGGAACATGATTCACATAGCCTGTGTTTTGCCTTGCTGGACCTTTTACCCCTAGGTGCCTCGTCCGACATCTGTAGACAAAAAGGGGGGTCAATAGTAAAGCAATTCTGAACTGTATGACCAGACCACAGCATAAACAACCAAGATAGTAGTGACAGTAATTAAACGGGAAGGTACTTCACAGTAACCTAATAGATGCATATCCACAGTATGCTAACCAATCAACTACTATATATACATATTGGCAGTGTGGGAAACTTCACAGTAAACCATGCATACCCAGAAGCAAACAAAAAAACTTACTTTTAATCTCCAGAGCCCTGCTGCCCCAAGCACAGTGTCTACGGCAGCAGGGATGACAAGGAGCAAGTTTATAAGCCTCACATGGCGGGAAACGCAGGCGTCCCGCCCACTCCCCGTGACGCGCAGCTCATTTCCGGACTCCCGCGAATCGCGACTCACTGCACGCGGGAACGCCCCTTGGATCGCGGACCTCTAAGCGCTCCGGAGACCGGAGCTGCGTTGACTCGGAAGCAAACACGCCGAGCCCAGAGCACACCAGACCGGGCAGGCACCGCATGGTAAGCTAAGTACTTCACAGTACCTGCTAGGCTCAAAGTACACATCTTCATGCGAACGGGACTTCACAGTCACCTTAACATAGCGAGAAAAGCGGAGTGCTTCACAGCTTACCCGCATAATCCAGGCAAAAAACCTGTAAAAAAAGAAACAATAGTATAAATAAATACAGGAGGGAAAAAAAAAAAACCCTAATACCCCTTCTGAGATCAGAAGAAAAAAACTCTATGGTCTGTTTGTGGGTTTGTCCATTTATACCTAGAGGGAGGGGTCTGTTAATTGGGCTAATTACGCTAATTTGTTAATTTTTTTATGCTAATTACCTCTTCTGACAAGTTCGGGAGGACGAACTTAACCCATTCTGTGCTGCCGTAGGACGTCCAGGAATGGAATTATGGGATTTGTAGTAAAAAAAAAAAAAAAAAAAAAAGGAAAAGTCAAACAGGAAATGCCAGTTCACAAAAAGCTAGCCACAGTGTTATGGTAATCTCACAACATAGCCATTTAGCCCCAAGACAAGTGCCTTTCTAAGCATGTCCATTACTGTCTGCCAGGTACGTACTAAAATCACCTTATGGTGGAGAACCCCTTTAAAATAAAGTCTGCAAAATGGAAACCTTATCTCCCCTAACCTCTAATCCCTCTATTTGATGATCCGATCTAAAGCAATTGCTGTAGGTTTGATGTATAGAGAGAATAGAAGGGGGGAAAGGGGACACCCCTGCCTGGAACAGTGGGGGAGATTTATCAAAACCAATGCAGAGGAAACGTTGCCTCAGATCACTTCTTTCATTTTGCAGAGGCCTTGTTAAAAATGAAAGAAGTGATCTGATTGGTTGCTATGGGCAACTTTTGCTCTGGACAGATTTTGATAAATCTCCCCCCATAAGACTATTTTTTGAGAGGATCCTTGCAATAGGATTATTATACAACATTTTAACTTTGTTCAAGAATTGTGATCCAACACCGAAAAGTTCCAATTCCCATCATAGGGTACTTCACTCCACCCTGTCAAACGCCTTAGTAGCACCAAGTGATAGGATGGAGGGGAACCCCTCACCACTTATCTGAACATTGGAGAAGACCCTGTCCAGATTGTCCAACAATGTCCTGCCTGGGATAAACCCATTCTGGTCATGATTATCTACGCCACCAATCAATTTTCCAAGCTTTGTCACCAGGACTTTAGCAAAAATGTTAACATCAGAATTAAGTAACGATATAGGTCTATATGACTCAATTGTCTTAGGGTTTTTGTTATTTTTTCTTTTAAAGACTAATGTTCCCCTCCATCATAAAGGAGGTAAGGTAACCCCTCTTACACAGGATTCATTAAAAACCTCCCAATACATGGGGATTAAGGGGATTAACATTCAGGGCATGTGTTGATGACACAGCCAGTTGAGTGATGACTTTTTACTCTGGAGTCATTTAAATTATGGATTCCAATGTGGTCGTAATGATATCCTGACAGTGCAAGATAGTACAAATAGTTTATTGATGGCTGGGTAAATGATGGGAAAAACAATCACCCAAAAACAATAGTATTTACTTGCTATTGGCTTATCACATCCATATATCCCAGAGTCAACTGTGGTACTGTTGTGCTATATATAGTGCTGATACTTGTCCATTGTATAGGAGTAGTATACTTATGCACCAATCATTTGTTGCACATTTCCTGAAGATTTTGAATTTCCAACATCTATGACAAACATATCCATAGGATCCTTTCAGCCTGCCATTTGGCCTTAATCTGTCTGGTATACATCATTCTGTTTTACAACCCTTTTATTTTTAACATGGTAGCTTATGGTGTATAGTGTAAAAAGACCCTGACAGCAGTAGATCAGCACAGCATAGACAAACTATTCTAGTTGTATTATAATAGCATGATTTTCCACTTGATAGAGGAGATATTCTGTGATTGAACTTTTAATTTAGTGGAATCATACATCTTCTGAATAAAATGCATTCAGACATTTACAGAACCTGCAAATATAAGTCACATGGGGGGGAATTCATCAAGCCGTTTACCCCCCTTTTGATCGTGTGCAACAATTTGACGCGCCAAACCGTTTATGACGCTTTTCATACCAAACTGTGTTTCCTCAAAATTTTGCCATTTTTTTTCCAGTAGTCACAAATTCATCATGTGCAACAAACGCATATAGTCGCCGGTTTTGACGTATCCTTTGTTCGTGTGTCGCATTTCCACACCATACAATTTATGGTGTGAAAAAATTGCTGTCCACAGCAATTGTCCAAAAAACAGCTGTCCAAACCAGATTCCTGAAAGAGCGTACACCTTATGATGAATTTGAACCTGGACAACAAAAAATGAAGCAAAAAAAAAAAAAGGGGGTAAAAACATACACAGGACAACCATTATTGATGAATTCCCCCATACCCCCCCCCCCCCCATGGTGTCTATATATGAATGTCCGTTGACAGGTAGCAATTTCTCATAGTCTTCTGTCAATCATTCTTGGTGATGAACACGTGAGATAGAGAGTTCAGTTGCATACAATAGTTGGCACACGTTGAATATTATCAGTCTACATAGGGCCGATTTTGTTTTCTGATATTGTAAGCTGTGCAAATGAGTTGCAGCTACTCTGTTCTTCTTCAGTCTTTCTGTTGCTGCTGTTTGACGTTATGTGTGCCGCTATGGCCTGCATCTCGCCACCGTGGTTAGTGCGGTTAAGCACCACTCGCTCTGAAGTTGCGATGTTCGACTCCTTTGGTTCGAGGTCAGTGCAGTGGAACATCTGAAGCAAACACCTCCTGAACTAGAAGAAAATGACAGATTTAGTAGTGTAAAAGAAGTATCACAAGGCTTTAAGCAGGTGTCAGTGACCCATAGAAACACCATGTGTTGCCAAAGAATTATACACGACTCAACATTGGAGATGCAACACCAAGAAGAACAAGGTATAAGCTTATACATAATGAGGAGTTAGCAGGTGTTGCCAGGATCTGCAAATTATCAAATTTGCAAGCACCTTGCTCCAATCTGTGGCATGTGGAAGGGGCTTCATTAGTATGAAAGCAAATTTTTTTCAGCCACATGAAATCAAATTGAGAGAGACAGAATCCATGCAGGGAGGGCCCTTGGTGTATCACTTCAGCAAATGGCTACATGCATAGGCTGGAATATCAGCACTGTCCAACATTGTGTCTGGCTAGAAGACCAAAGATGAACTGGAATCATAGCAAGAGGTGCATAGAGGTGAACCACTGCATGTTAGATTAAAAGTTTACACATAGTGATCCATTCCTTACTGCGAGTGCAACAAACATCAGAAGGCTCTAGCATGACATTGGGCTACGAGCCAGACGTCCAGCTGTAAGTGTCCAACTGACCTCATTCCACCTCTCTCAAAGGCTATCATGGTGCAGTGTAAGACAGGAATGGAGGCTGGAATGGAAGTCTATCCACTTCAACGATAAGTCACTTTTTTGTCTTGGACACAATCATAGCCGGACGGAGAATGGCCTGGAGACTACGTTGCCAATGCCATAAAGAAGTCTTAACCATAGAACATCAGATCATTTCTCTGAAGTGTTGCTTGTTGCATATTGCAAGTTCCTTGTGCCACTGGGAGCAACCTGCATGACCTAAACATGCTACCATGGCCTCCAGTTGTAGTTTTGAAATAGCTGGAGGTTTGCCCCCCCCCCCCCCATGTGAACGTACAGGGTACATTCACACAGGCAGGTTTACAGTAAGTTTTCTGCTTCAAGTTTGAGCTGCGGCAAATTTTTCGCTGCAGGGCAAACTCCTATCGGGAAACTCACCGTAACATGCCAGTGCGAATGTACCCTAAAAACACTATACTACACTAACACATAATAAAGGATAAAACACTACATATATACCCCCTTACACTTTCCCCCCCCCCCCCAATAAAAATGGAAAAAGGCATTGTATAGCAGTGTTTCCAAAACGGAGCCTCCAGCTGTTGCAAAACAACAACTCCCAGCATTTCTGGACAGCCACTGACTGTCCAGGCATGCTGGGAATTTAGCAACAGCTGGAGGCACCCTGTTAGGGATATTCTACGCCAGTGATTCCCAATGCCCACCTCTATGCAATCCTTAATTTAGTCCTCAAATGCGCATGGAGCTCTCTCAGTTCAGAGCCCTGTCGTATTTCAAGAAAACAGTTTAGGGCCACATATGGGGTATTTCCGTACTTGGGAGAAATTGCACTATAAATTTTGGGGGAGCTTTTTCTCCTTTTACCCCTTATGAAAAGGAAAAGTTGGGGGCTACACCAGCTTGTTAGTATAAAAAATTTTACACTAAGATGCTGTTGTTGCCCCATACTTTTTATTTTCACAAGCGTTAAAATGAAAAAAAGACCCCCAAAATTTGTAACGCAATTTCTCCTGAGTACGGAAATACCCCATATGTGGGCGTGAAATGCTCTGCGGGTGCACAACAAGACTTAGGAGTGAGAGTGCACTATGTACATTTGAGGCCTAAATTGGTGATTTGCACAGGATTGGCTGATTTTACAGCAGTTCTGACATAAACACAAAAAAAGAAATACCCACATCTGATCATTTTGGAAACTACACACCTCCCGGAATGTAACAAGGGGTATAGTGAGCCTTAACACCCCACAGGTGTTTAATGAAAATTGGAAAAATGAAAAAAACAAAAATTTTTCACTAAAATGCTGGTGTTACCCAAAATTTTTCATTTTCACAAGGGACAATAGGAAAAAAGCCCCCCAAAATTTGTAACCCCATTTCTTCTGAGTAAGAACATCCTCATGTGTGGATGTAAAGTGCTCTGCGGGCGAACTACAATGCTCAGAAGAGGAGCGCCATTGGGTTTTTGAAGAGAGAATTTGTCCAGAATTGAAGGCCACATGTGTTTACAAAGCCCCCATAGTGCCAGAACAATGGACATGTGACCCCATTTTGGAAACTACACTCCTCACGTAATGTAATAAGGGGTACAGTGAGCATTTACTGACATGTCTGACAGATTTTTGGAACAGTGATCCGTGAAAATGAAAAATTTTATTTTTCATTTGCACAGCCCACTGTTCCAAAGATCTGTCAAACGCCAGTGGGGTGTAAATACTCACTGCACCCCTTATTAAATTATGTGAGGGGTGTAGTTTCCAAAATGGGGTCACATGTGGGGGGGTCCACTGTTCTGGCACCACGGGGGGCTTTGTAAACGCACATGGCCCCTTATTTCCATTCCAAAAATTTTGTTTCCCAAAAGCTCAATGGCGCTCCTTCCCTTCTGAGCATTGTAGTGCGCCAGCAGAGCACTTGACGTCCACACATGGGGTATTTCCATACTCAGAAGAGATGGGGTTACAAATTTTGGGGGGCATTTTGTCCTATTATCCCTTGTAAAAAAAAATTTATTTGAGGGAAAACTAGCATTTTAGTGAAAAAAAAATCATTTACACTTCCAACTTTAACAAAAAGTCATCAAACACCTGTGGGGTGTTAAGGCTCACTGTACCCCTTGTTATGTGCCTTGAGGGGTGTAGTCTCCAAAATAGTATGCCATGTGTTTTTTTTTTTTTTTTTTTTGCTGTTCTGGTACCATAGGGGCTTCCTAAATGTGACATGCCCCCCAAAAACCATTTCAGAAAAACTCACTCTCTAAAATCCCACTGTCGCTCCTTCCATTCTGAGCCCTCTACTGCGCCCACCGAACACTTGACATACACATATGAGGTATTTTCTTACTCGGGAGAAATTGGGTTACACATTTTAGGAAGATTTATCTCCTTTTACCCCTTGTAAAAATTCAATAACTGGGTCTACAAGAACATGCCAGTGTAAAAAAATAAGATTTTGAATTTTCTCCTTCAATTTGCTGCTATTCTTGTGAAACACCTAAAGGGTTAACAAACCTTTTGAATGTCATTTTGATTACTTTGAGGGGTGCAGTTTTTATAATGGGATCATTTGTGGGGTATTTCTAATATGAAGGCCCTTCAAATCCACTTCAAAACAGAACTGGTCCCTGAAAAATTTCGATTTTGAAAATTTTGTGAAAAATTTGAAAATTGCTGCTATACTTTGAAGCCGTCTGATGTCTTCCAGAAGTAAAAACATGTCAACTTTATGATGGAAACATAAAGTAGACATATTGTATATGTGAATCAATATATCATTTATTTGGAATATTCATTTTCCTTGTAAGCAGAGAGCTTCAAAGTTAAAAAAATGCAACATTTTAAATTTTTTCATAACATTTTGGAAATTTTCACCAAGAAATTATACAAGTATCGACAAAATTTTACCACTAACATAAAGTAGAATATGTCGCAAAAAAAATTATCTTGGAATCAGAATGAAAGGTAAAAGCATCCCAGAGTTATTAATGTTTAAAATGACAGTGGTCAGATGTGCAAAAAATGGCCGGGTCCAACAGTGAAAATTGGCTGGGTCCTTAAGGGGTTAATAACCTCATTGATAGCATGCAAGTACATGTATTTCTGGATGTGGAGCTGTTACTCAATGCTGAGAATAACTGAATATTTAAAATATTTTTTACCGCTTGCATATCATTAACATATCTATTTATCTTGTGGTTTCCATAGTTCCATGACTTTTCCTTTTTGGTGTTAAAATTCATTATTAGGGAGTATAAAAAAATGCATTAAAAAAGCCTATGTATTTCTGACTGTAAGGCCCTTATAGTAATAGGAATAGATAATGATAAAAACTGGAACCATAATAATACTAATTCATGGGGCACCAACATTATTCATAGTGCAGTAAAATACGTTACTGAGGGACTGTGTTACTATCTTAAACCCTTCATGACCCAGCAAATTTTGATTTCTGGCTCACGTTTTTTCCTCCTTACATTCTAAGACCCATAACTTTTTCATTTTTCGACTGACAAAGTTGTATTAGGGCTTATTTTCTTAGTGACAAGTTGTATTTTCCACACATTATTTTTTTTTTATCATACAATGTATTATAAAGCCAGAAAAAAATTACATTCAGGGCAAAATTGAAAAAAAAAAAATATGGAATTGCACAATTTTGTAGGGCAAATTTTTTTCAGAGTTCAAAATACCGCAAATCTGACATTCCATCTTTATTCTATGTCAGTTTGATTCCAATGATACAAAACTTGATTAATTTTTGTTTCGTTTTATGGTTACAAAAATGTACACCTTGAAAAATGAGAAATACACTTTGTTCATTACCATGTTCTCACCCCTATAACTTTTTAATTTTTCCACCTACGGATGTGTGTTAGGGTTTGTTTTTTGCGCCATGAGCTGTAGTTTTTTAACAGTACCACTTTTGTGTTGTTCTGGCTTTTTGATCTGCAATTTTGGCATTTGGAATTTCTTTGCGATTATGCCATTCACCATGCAGGATCAGAAATATAATAATTTAATATTTTGGACAATTACGCACGCGGCAATACCAAATATGTACATTTTTTTTTATATTTGTACAGTGTTTTATTTAAAAAATGGGAAAGGGGGGGATTTGCATTTTTTATTAGGGGAGGGATTTTTTTTACATTTTCAATTTTTTTTTAAACTTTTTTACACACACTTTATGGCCCCACCCTGGGGTCTATCATAAGCCATCATCAGATGACTTACATAGATCAATGTAATGCTATTGCATTACATTGATCTATGAAATCTGTGCTCGATTGCTAAGGGCTGCCAAAGGGAGCCTTAAGCAATCTCAGAGCCAGGGAAGATGCCGCGGACACTGTAAGACCTCGGGCTTCCCAAGCAACCCACATCCTCCCCGTGAGGAAGCAGCAGCAGACATCCTCCGGTCCTGATGCGGACCCGACCCGTGGGTCCCCGTCATGTCCGCCCACCCGACCCATGATGTACATGTATGTCATGGGCCGGGAAGGGGTAAATGTAAGGCCATAACTTTTTAGCTATACTGTTTTCTATAAAACTCGTTTCTCATCACACTTCCTGTATGCTTTTTGGATTTATATTTATTTCTTAATAACATTTAACCTTTGTCTGCACAGGACCGTAATAGGATTCCACCTGTGAGATTACATTCCTGCAGTAATATAGTTCCTTCTTTTTTTTTAAAGTGTGTTCACACCAGACAGTGAGTTGAACACATCAGTCACTCACTTTGTTCATTGTACAATTATCAATGTTCTTAAAGGGGTACTCCGGCCCCAAGACATCTTATCCCCTATCCAAAGGATAGTGGATAAGATGTCTGATCGCGGGGGTCCCGCCGCTGGGGACCCCCACAATCTACCATGCAGCACCCACCTGTAAGTACTTCCGGAAGCGCTGGAGGTTGTCATTCTTTTGCCTCCCGTCCACAGGGACGGATTATCGTGACGTCACGACTCCGCCCCATTTGACATCACGCTCCGCCCCCTCAATGCAAGTCAATGGGAGGGCGTGTCAGTCTGTCTCCCTCACAGTGATGACTCTTCTGCTCTGAGTCTGGGGAGGAGCCTCAGCAGTCAGCCAATCACTGCACTCTACTCTGTAACCCTTTCCTCTCTGGTTTCATGCCGTAAATGTTCCGCAGAGGAAGATGCTTGGAGCTTGCCTGCATTATTCCTAAGACATTATGGCGAGATCATAATAGTATAAAATGTATAAATATAAGATTAGATCTTTATTAGATTAGTGCAAGGATTTTTTTAGATAAAAGTACAGCATTTTTATGAATACATTTTTCTATGTTTCATATTTTCCCAGTAAAGCTATGGAGACAGAGATTTCTCCGTGGTCCTAGTACAGACTTATTCACTCAGAGCTGCAAGAGTCTCCAACCGGATTTAGTCTGGATGGAGATTCTGTACTGTGAACCTGGCCTTACAGGATCTGATGTTCTCACACAGCTTTTCTATGCTCCTGATTAGCACATATACTTAGTTCAGCATTCATATGGTGGTTATTCTAGGGATTGTTGCATGCTTTCTGAAATTTGCCTGGTCATAAAGTAATATAGCTATAAGCAGAAATGCAATTCTGGAGCACAGAAAAGCTAGGTGAGAATAACCGACATAGCTTCTCCATGCTCCTGAATGGCACATCTGCTTATAGCTATATTACTTTGTGCACTGGGAATAATCAGAAATCATATAATAATCCGGGTAATGGCGGCCATGCAGTTGATGTGCAGTTCAGCTTTCCCAAGCTCCTGGCACATTCAGGAGACTGGGAAAGCTGGGGGGGATAGTGTGGAAGGTTTTGCAGCCAAAGTTTTTTAAAAATTTTTATTGGATAAATTAGTGGGTAGGAATGTACGCACTTGTGTAGCGGGCAGGAGTGAAACACATACATTGGAGAAGCGGGCAGGAATTGTCAGAAACCTTGGACCCTCCAGCTGGTGCAAAACTACAACTCTTGTAATGCCCAAGCAGTCTGCATGATGGGAGTTGTAGTTCTGAAGCTGCTGGAGTGCCCAAAGTAGGGGAGACAATGTCTGCAGCTCCTGGAGGTCTAACCTGTCATCTAATTGCTGGCAATCTGTACTGTACAAAGAAGAGCCCAGCGCGGGACTGGTTTTTCAATCCCACTCCCACCTGTTCCCAAAGATTTTTTTGACCAATCCCGCCCACTCCCATAGGATTTTTGCTCCAATCCCGCCCACTCCCATAGGATTTTTGCTTCAATCCCGCCCACTCCCATAGGATTTTTGCTTCAATCCCGCCCACTCCCATAGGATTTTTGCTCCAATCCCGCCCACTCCCATAGGATTTTTGCTCCAATCCCGCCCACTCCCATAGGATTTTTGCTCCAATCCCGCCCACTCCCATAGGATTTTTGCTCCAATCCCGCCTGCTTCCACTAAAATGTTTGTCACTCCCACCCGCTCCCACTAACATAGGAATGTACAGACACTAGGTACCCATGTATACATGTAGTACACACACTGCTATACATGGGGGGTATGTGCAGAGCATTTCACTCTAGTGTATAAACAGATGTGAATAGCAATGAATATGCAGACTCAGAGGCCCTGGGTCACTGACCGATGCAATGCTCTGCACATACCTGGCCTACCGGGATGTATGAGGGCTAATTTTTTTGTGCCGTGGTCTGTAGTTCTTATTGGTACCATTGTTTATTTTAACGGGACTCTTGTATTGCTTTTTATAATTTTTTTTCTATGGCATATGAAGTGACCAAAAATGCGCTATTTTGGAATTTAGTATTTACTTTACATGTACGTCATCGACAGTGCAATCTATTCAGCATTATTTTATAATAGTTCAGACATTTACACACGTGGTTACATTATTTTATTAAAAAGATTGTAAAGGCAGGGTGTTGCGGGGTGTCGTAATTTAGATTCAATTTTTTATTTAGGGAAAGGGTTAATGGGAATGGGTTAATTTTTTTTCTTTTTTTTACACTTTTTACTTTTTGTTATAGATCTCATAGGGTATGTGCAGCCTGCAGAGCTTTGCACCCTAGTCTGTAGAAAACCCTAGAGTGCAATGCTCTGCAGTCTGCACATACCCCCCCCCCCCCCCCCATGTGTATAACAGTGTGTGTGCGTATGTACATTCCTATACAGGTGGGGGTATGTGCAGAGCATTGCACCCTTGTTTATAGTACAGACTAGGGTGCAATGCTCTGCACATACCCCCACCTGTATAGGAATGTACATACGCACACACACTGTTATACACATGGGGGGGGGGGGGGTATGTGCAGACTGCAGAGCATTGCACTCTAGGGTTTTCTACAGACTAGGGTGCAAAGCTCTGCAGGCTGCACATACCCTATGAGATCTATAACCCTAGTCTGTACTATAAACAAGGGTGCAATGCTCTGCACATACCCCAACCTGTATAGGAATGTACATACGCACACACACTTATACACATGGGGGTATGGGCAGACTGCAGAGCATTGCACCCTAGGGTCTTGTACACACACATTGCTATACACATGGGGGGGGGGGGTGTATGTGCATACTGCAGAGTATTGCACCCCAGTGTCTAACAGTGTATGTATGTACATTTCTATACAGGTTGAGGTATGTGCAGAGCATTGCACTCTTGTCTGTAGTACATTTGTGCGTAAATGTATTTATTTTTTTTTTTTTACATTATTTTATTTAAAAAATTGGAAAGGCGGAGGAAGGGGATTACATTTTTTTATTTAGGGAAGGGGTTATTTTTTGTTTACACTTTTTGTTATAGCTCCCATAGGGTATGTGCAGACCGCAGAGCATTGCACCCTAGTCTGTAGAATACCCTAGGGTGCAATGCTCTGCAGTCTGCACATACCCCCCATGTGTATTTACATTCCCATACACGTGGGGGTATGTGCAGAGCATTGCACCCTTGTCTATAGTACAGACTAGGGTGCAATGCTCTGCACCTAACCCCACCTGTATAGGAATGTACATACGCACACACTGTTATACACATGGGGGGATATGTGCAGACTGCAGAGCATTGCACCCTAAGGTCTTCTACAGACACTGGGGTGCAATGCTCTGCAATCTGCACATAGCCCCACCTGTATAGGAATGTACATACACACACTGCTATTTCGGGTGAAAATGTACGTTTCTTTTATGTTGTATATTGTGAAATGGCATATTATAATGAGTTCTGCAATATATCAAAAGTTGTCCACAATGACAGTGCCTTTTTTAAGCGAGTTTAAAAAGTATTTTATTTATTTATTTTGCTGTTGAAATTGTTCTGTTTTCTACCCATTTTAAAGATCAAGGAAAACATAGATAGATAGAGAGTAAACTTCAGGCTACATGTCACAGATGAAAAAAAGGATTATTCTAAACATAATGCATTGAACTGCTACTTTATTCCAAGATCTAAAGCAGTGGTCTTCAAACTGTGGCCGTCCAGATGTTGCAAAACTACAATTCCCAGCATGCCCGGACAGCCGCTGGCTGTCCGGGCATGCTGGGAGTTGTAGTTTTGCAACATCTGGAGGGCCACAGTTTGAAGACCGCTGATCTAAAGTTACCAACAATCCACAGGATGGAAGATAACAAGGTGATCATGGGGGGTCTAACTGCTAGGACCCCCATGATCATCAAAACAGGCGTGCCTTGTCCCCCAAGTGAATGAAAGGGCAGCAAACATGCACAACTGCCCCTCCATTCAGTGCTGCACCCGGCTAGAATCAGAAATCCCAATGAAGATGAATGAAGTGGAGGCAAAACGTGAGCTTCTGTTCCATTTATTCTGGGGACCATGATCAGTAGTGTTGAGCGGCATAGGCCATATTCGAATTCGCGATATTTCGCGAATATATGGACGAATATTCGTCGTATATTTGCTAAATTCGCATATTCGTAATATTCGTGCTTTCGCATATGCAAAAATTAGCATAAACAAAAATGCGCATATGCGAAAATTAGCATATACAAAAATTAGCATAAACAAAAATGTGCATATGCGAAAATTCGCACGCCAGTCTCACACAGTAGTATTAGCGCCTTCTTTACACCACACAAGCTGGAAGCAGAGAGGGATGATCACTAGTGTTGCTCGTGAATATTCACAATGCGAATTTTATTCGCAAATATCGCATATTCGCGAAATCGAATCGAAATGTATTTATTTTTTAATCACAGTACACATCACAGTGATCATCTCTCTCTGCTTCCAGCTTGTGTGGTGTAAAGAAGGCTGTAATACTACTGTGTGAGACTGGCGTGCGAATTTTCGCACATACGAACATTTGCATATGCTAATTTTCGCATATGCGGATTTTCGCGTATGCTAATTTTCGTATATGCTAATTTTCGTATAGGGTTATTTTCGCATACACAAATTTTTGCATATGCGAAAATAAAACGCGCATATTATGAATATGCGAATGTAGCGAATATATGACGAATATTCGTCCATATATTTGCGAATATTTGCGAATTCGAATATGGCCTATGCCGCTCAGCACTAATGATCACTGTGATGTGTACTGTGAAAAAAAAAAAAAAATATTCGTAATTCCGAATATATAGTGCTATATTCGTGAATATTCGCGAATATGCGATATTCGCGAATAAAATTTGCATTGCGAATATTCGCGAGCAACACTAATGATCAGTAGTGTTGAGTGGCATAGGCCATATTTGAATTCGCGAATATATGGACGAATATTTGTCATATATTCGCTAAATTCGCATATTCCTAATAATATCGTTTTATTTTCGCATATGCGCAAATTTACACATACGAAAATTTGCATATACCAAAGTTAGCACAAGCAAAAATTCGCATATGCGAAAAGTAGCATATACACATTTTCGCATATGCGAAAACTCGCACACCAGTCTCACACAGTAGTATTAGAGCCTTCTTTACATCACACAAGCTGGAAGCAGAGAGGGATGATCACTGTGATGTGTACTGTGAAAAAAAATATATATACGAATATTCGTAATAACAAATATATAGTGCTATATTTGTGAATATTCGCGAATATGCGATATTCGTGAATAAAATTCGCATTGCGAATATTCGCGAGCAACACTAATGATCAGTGAGGTTCTTAGAAAATCATCACCTATTCTGTAAACCCATTTTAACCCTTTAACATTTATTGGATACTTTGTGCCACAGATGGAAAAACTGAATGTCGCAAGTACGAACCATTGTCATTACACTCACATTTGACAGTGTGCTCTGCTTGTGTTACAGATGAAACTAAAACTGCACGTTGTCTAAACAGCACACCACAATTTTGGTTGGGATCGGGAATGTTAGATAATATTAAGAAAATATACTCACATAAAGCAAGTAGCACCAGTCTGCAGTAGCGCCCTAGCTGTGCTGCTGTCCACTGTAAAAAAAATGGTGCTAGGATGGCACTTTATTGAATTTTATAGGGGATTGTGTCCTTTATCACATCACGTGACATTTCCTTTCATGTGCTCTTTACTCGTCTCACCAATACAATTTCTCATCAATGAAACCCCTTAAGCACCACAGGTTTTTTCTTTTTTGCAGTTCACAATAGAGGTGGTCCGGCACTTCTAGTGGTGTCCTGGGGTGTAAGACGGCAGATGGATGCTAGTGTAGCTGTGTTGCTGGAGGTGGTGCTCAGATATGGCAAGCAATTTTCAAATCAGTCCGTAAGAAAAAGAAAATATCGGCACTCACCAATTCAGCTTGCAAGTCTTCTTTATTGAAGCATACTTACAAATAGGGTACAGAAGAGAAGGGTAGTGGGGGGGCAGTGGATGGCGACCGAGCTCCTGTTTCGCACGCTTGGCATGCTTCGTCCGGCTATGGCCCCCCACTACCCTTCTCTTCTGTACCCTATTTGTAAGTATGCTTCAATAAAGAAGACTTGCAAGCTGAATTGGTGAGTGCCGATATATATATTTTTTTCTTACGGACTGATTTTTCTTTTTTTGCACTTTCGTATTTTCCTCCTCACCTTCTAAAAATCAGAACGCTTTCAATTTTGCACCTACAGACCCATATGAGGGCTTGTTTTTTGTAATACTAATTGTAGTTTGTAATGCCATCAATCATTTCACCACAAAATTTAAGGTGAAACCAGAAAAAAAAAAATTAATTTGTGGAAAAAAAAACGCCATTTTGCAAGTTTTGGGGGCTTCCGATTCTACGCAGTGCACTTTTTGGTAAAAATGACACCATATCTTTATACTGTAAATCCATACGGTTACAAGGATACCTAATTTATATAGGTTTTATTTTATTTTACTACTTTAAAAAAATTATAACTATATGAACCAAAATTATTATATTTAAAATTGTCATCTTCTGACCCCTATAACTTTTTTTTATACACTGCTCAAAAAAATAAAGGGAACCCTTAAACAACACAATGTAACTCCAAGTCAATCACACTTCTGTGAAATCGCACTGTCCACTCAGGAAGCAACATTGATTGACAATCAATTTCACATACTGTTGTGCAAATGATACAGACAACAGGTGGAAATTATAGGCAATTAGCAAGACACCCCCCCCCAATAAAGGAGTGGTTCTGCAGGTGGTGACCACAGACCACTTCACAGTTCCTATGCTTCCTGGCTGATGTTTCAGTCACTTTTTAATGCTGGCGGTGCTTTCACTCTAGTGGTAGCATGAGACGGAGTCTACAACCCACACAAGGGGCTCAGGTAGTGTAGCTCATCCAGGATGGCACATCAGTGCGAGCTGTGGCAAGAAGGTTTGCTGTGTCTGTCAGCGTAGTGTCCAAAGCATGGAGGTGCTACCAGGAGACAGGCCAGTACATTAGGAGACGTGGAGGAGATCATAGGAGGGCAACAACCCAGCAGCAGGACCGCTACCTCTGCCTTTGAACAGGAGGAGCACTGCCAGAGCCCTGCAAAATGACCTACAGCAGGCCATAAATGTGCATATGTCCACTCAAACGGTCAGAAACAGACTCCATGAGGGTGGTATGAGGGCCTGACGTCCACAGGTGGGGGTTTTGCTTACAGCCCAACATTGTGCAGGACGTTTGGCATTTGCCAGAGAACACCAAGATTGGCAAATTCGCACTGGTGCCCTGTGCTCTTCACAGATGAAAGCAGATTCACACTGAGCACATGTGACAGACGTGACAGAGACGCTGTGGAGAATGTTCTGCTGCCTACAACTTCCTCCAGCATGACTGGTTTGGCGGTGGGTCAGTAATGGTGTGGGGTGGCATTTCTTTGGGGGGCTGCACAGCCCTCCATGTGCTTGTCAGAGGTATCCTGAAAGCCATTAGTAGGGATGAGCGAATCAAATCTGACTAATCTGAATTCTTTATGAATTTCAGGAAAAATTTACTTCACAAAGAATCCGAATAACGCCGCGATTCAATTGCACGAATCGCTTCTTTAAACTCCATTTAGTGCGGTGCAAGCTCCAGGGCATCTAAAATGGTGGATCCACATGTGAGGACATGGGACAAAGAACTCTGGGAAGGTGAGAAGGGAAGGCGGGATGACCCTGAATCACATGCAGCATGCAGCCTATTAGCAGCCAGCCACCCCTGTGATCTCACAGCCTTATATAATCTGCAGCCATCTTGCGGCCAGCCATTCCAGTGTTTTATTTCAGATAGAGCAGTGTGTGTGTTGCCCAAAAAATGAGCTTTACAGCAGCGATTAAGCACAAGCCAAAATCCCTGCAGAAAAGCACTGACAGGGAAGGGAGAGAGAGAGAGAAAGTACACTTTTGGGTGTAATATACAGCGACTCTACTGCTGCAGTGGGGTGTACAGCAACTCTAAAGCTTATAGGGGCTAGTTGGGCTGAGCACTAAAAGCCATTGTCACATGCTATTAGTGCATAATAATACTGTACTGGGCTCTACTACACAGCGATTATGTACTGCTGCAGTGGTGTACAGCAACTCTAAAGCTTATAGGGGCCAGTTAGGTTGAGCACTAAATGCCATTGTCACCTGCTATTAGTGCCTAATAATACTGTACTGGGTTCTACTACACAGCGATTCTGTACTGCTGCAGTTGGGTGTACAACAACTCTAAAGCTAACAGGGGCCAGTTAGGATGAGCACAAAAAGCCATAGTCACCTGATTACAGCGCCTAATACAGGTTGCATAACAGATCTTATTGTCCTCTCGAAAGTGTAACCTGTGCGTACATAGGTGGTGTATGTTTTTTTCCTATAAAACTAATTTGGGCCTAGTTACTGTGAAAGGACAGCCAAAGCTTCACACTTGTTTCTGTAGTCTAATACAGTTTTAAGTGGAGCGTATTGTCCTCCTCTCATAAGTGTGAACTGTAGGTACACCTACTTGGTGCATGTTTTTTTCCCCATAAAAACTAATTTAGGCCTAGTTACTGTGAAAGGACAGCCAAAGCTGGACACTTGTATTTGTAGCCTTATACAGTTGGAGTGGAGCGCATAGTCCTCCTCTCATATGTTTAAACTGTATGTACACCTGCGTGGTGTCCTTTATATAACTTCCTGTTAAACTAATTTTGGCCTAGTTACTGTGAAAGGCCAGCCAATGCTACACACATGTTTCTGTAGCCTTATTCAGTTTTAAGAGGAGCGTATTGTCCACCTCTCATAAGTGTAAACTGTACGTACACCTACATAGTGTACGTTTTTTTTCCCTGAAAAACTAATTTAGGCCTAGTTACTGTGAAAGGCCAGACAAAGCTAAATACTTGTTTCTGTAGTCTAATACAGTTTTAAGCATAGTGGAGCGCATTGTCCTCCTCTCATAAGTGTAATATATACACACTCAGCTGGTGTATAAGTATGTCAGTCAGAGAAGTGCCAGGACGTGCACAGAGGAGTGGCAGAGGCCTAAATTCATCAGGCGCAGGCAGAGGTTGCAGCAGGAGTTGCAGCAAGAGGTCTGAGCTCCCGGTGTCAGCTAGCAGTCGTGTCTCGACCAGCAACCCAGCAGCCGTGATTGATTGGTTCACTTGGTCATCCACTTCATCACAAGTGACATCCGACAACCCCAGTCAACAGTCGGTGGGTTCCTCAGACTCAACCCTCAGTTGGCACTGCTCTGATGCTGATGCTGCCAACTCCAGGCTCTGACATTGTGCTGATATATGGTCTCCTCATGCTGATGCTGCCACCTCAAGGCTCTGTCATTGTGCCGCCATATGGTCTCCTCCTGCTGATGCTGCCACCTCCAGGCACTCTCATTGTGCCACCATAGTGTCTCCTCATGCTGATGCTGCCACCTCCAGGCTCTCTCATTGAGCCATCATATGGTCTCCTCATGCTGTTGCTACCACCTCCAGGCTCTCTCATTGGGCTGCCATGGATACTGCAAAACATAATTAAGGAACTGGTCCCCAGTTACAGAAATTCCTCCGTATTAGACATTGAGGATATGCATTACTTAAAACTTAACTTTTGATATTATTTTTAGGATAAAATATATGAACCCCAATTTTTTTTGAAATCTAGCAAAAGAATAGGTGTGCAAAAAGCACCATGTGCCACCTACACCACCAAGTATTGATGCATTGCAAAGACCTCTAAAAGGTGGAAGGGAACAACGTATGGTCCATTGTAACACGTGAGGTAAAAACTTCCCTGTAAGACCCTACTCTCGCATTATTAATTCACTTCTGGGCAAGTGATGCTCGGCAGCCCCACACAGGAACCTCTCCCTATTTCCAACTTAAAACACTGGGAAATGGTAGTGTTTTTAGGTGGAAATAGGGAGAGGTTCCTGTGAGGGGCCACCCTTATTAGGGTGTGTAACACTTGCCAATAAGGGATTTAATAGTGCGAGAGTAGGTCCTCACAGGGGAAGTCCTCAGAACAGAATCAAGTTACGGTAATCTTTTTTTGTAAGAGTTAAAAATCTTTGCATTCTATAAACCTGAAATGGATACAAATATACTGTACCTGTTTGTTCATATATACATAAATAATGGGATTATACATGGAAGCAGTTTTTGCAAAGAATGCTGGGATTGCTGAGAGACGTGGATCCAACTCTATGGTGGGATGTGCCGTAACCAGGATAGAAAAGGCAGCGTATGGTGTCCAGCAAATGAGGAAAGCCAGGATCATTATTACCACCATCCGAGTGACTTCCTTCTCTGGTTTCCTAGATGATCCCAATCTACTCTGAGTGTCTGACACCTATGGAGAGAGGACATCACTATTTAATACATTTTGTTCTTCATATCGCTTATATAGCATCAGATATGTCAATGTAGGGAATACCAGTCACACCGAGGCTCTGGTGTATGAGAGTAACCAAGCCCCTCGACCACATATCAAGACACATGTATTATAAATGGCACATTGTTTTGGAGCCCAGAAGTTACCCCACCTGCTGCGCCACCTCTGTCCGTGTCAGGAACTGTGCAGAGCAGTATCAAATTCTCATAGCAAATCTCTCCTGCTCTGGACAGTTCCTGACATGGACAGAGGTAGCAGCAGAGAGCACTGTGGTCAGACTGGAAAGAACTACACAACTTCCTCTGAATCATACTGAAGCTGATAAGTACTGGGAGGATCAGGATTTTTGAAAAGATGTAATTTACAAATCTGTTTAACTTTCTGGCACCAGTTGATTTGAAAACATTTTTTTCACTGGAGTACCCCTTAAAGTTGTGCATGTGCACCAATCTTCTGTTTATATCAAGACTATTCCGTGCTTTTTGTGACAAATTTTGATTTACAGTCAGTAGTGTTGCGCTGCCAGCCGGTTATCATCATCAGTGCACAACTTGGTTCTACATAGGCTTTGTATCAGCCCGCATAGGATACTGCACTGCATCACATATATGCACTTATAATATTTAAATGGAAATTCTTTTCCACCGGAGTACCCCTTTAATTTGTATCATGAACATTGGAGTCCTGAAGGGTAACCTGTCAGCTGTTTCATGCTGCCTGTGTTACTGGGACAAGCTCCGTTATCACAATGAGCTATGATTGTCTCTTAGACGCTGCTGTGTTTCAGAGTAATCCTAGTTTTAAAACTTAACAGGAACAGGGTAACCTCAGCTATTGGGGTGCTCCCGGACGGCTGCCACTGTGTTGCTTGGCTTTATTAATATCTCTTTCCCTCTTTGTGCATAGGGATTGCTACATCTAGTACATCACTAGTGTTGCTCACGAATATTCGCAATTCGAATATTATTCGCGAATATCGCATATTCGCGAATTCGCGAATTCCGCGAATATAGCGCTATATATTCGTAATTACGAATATTCGTTTTTTTTTTTTTTTGTTTTTTTTCTTCTTCACAGTACACATCACAGTGATCACCCCTCTCTGCTTCCAGCTTGTGTGGTGTAAAGAAGGCTGTAATACTACTGTGTGAGACTGGCGTGCGAAAATTCGAATATGCGAAAATTAGCATATGCGAATTTTCGCGTATGCGAATTTCTATATGCTAATATTCACATATGTTAATTTTCGCATACGCGAATGTTCGCACATGCGAAAATAATATAACGAATATGCGAATATTCGCGAATATATGACGAATATTCGTCCATATATTCGCGAATATTCGCGAATTCGAATATGGCCTATGCCGCTCAACACTATACATCACATGTTTTTACATAGTGTAGTTCAGGATTAGTCAGGGTTAGTTCTGTGTATAAAGATGTGATGGTCATACCTAATACAACAATGTTTATTGGTGATTTCATTGTGTAAATTAGTTTACAGTCTGTTTTCTGACTCCCAAGTGACAGCACCAGGTCAAACACCCCAGTTCTCACTTCCCCTGCGGTTTTGCCATAACCAGTCCGTTTACATCTATTGCACAGAGCAGGGGTCAGACTTTGCTGTGGTTTCCTCTTCTAGGGGTTCTGAGCAGACTGGTTTTCTGTATTATCTTAGTTTGCCAATAAAAGACTTATTACAGGGGTTGTCTGGAAAGATAAAACTAATAAAGAGAGAAAAGACTGGGTTAAAAAAAAAAAAAGCAGTACTCACCTCACTGATCCTCTGATGCTACCATTCCAGTGGTGCAAACCACTTCACGAGGCTGGCCACCGCTTAGGCCAGTGATTGGCTATTGGACATTTCCTGTGTTACAATGGGGACCAGGAAGTGGAGATCAGTGGTGATCCAGGCACCATCAGAATAGCAGTGACAAGGGATTGGTAAGACATGTACTGCTTTATAGTTTTTTTGTTTTTTTAACCCATTCTGTCCTCTTATGGAACCTGACTTTAGTCTAGAATGCTAAGCATTTTAACCAGCTGTAACCCAAAAGTTCACTGGGGGCACCCTGCTCATCACCTCCTCACCTAGGAACATCTTAAGGTCCCTATAAAATTGAATCAAGTGTCAGCTGACTCTGTTAACTTTAGCAGGACCAGCTGACCAGAGTTTCTCAAGCGTGGTCCTCAAGACCCCTCAACAGGTCATGTTTTCAGGACTTCCTCATATAACTGTGGTGATGCCTGATCACCTGTGAAAGACTAAGGAAATCCAGAAAACAGGACCTGTAGGGGGGTCTTGAGGACCACGCTTGAGAAACACTGCTATAAACTGTACAAGGAACTCCTGACTCTTTCCTGACCGATTATATTGGGGGAGAGAAGGGTCAGGTATGTTGGATTTCATCTACCCGACCTTTTTGTTTTCGAGGAGATAAGCCACCACCAGAGCCGTCTAACAGTGTATTTTACCTCTCCTCTCCCCATTTAGAACACAGGAATGTTCCTGATTGTGGGAGGTATAGGGGGAAATAGCTTCCTGTCTAATGAAAGTTTGTCTAAGAGTTATTAAGGGTATATGACCACATTAATCCTGTCTGGTTTCTAGGCAACATCAAATTAAAGTCTTATTAGGAAAACATGGCCAGACAATTACTTTGTGGTGTATCCACAGGCGTAATTGGTGGGAGTATGGTCTCTCGTTCCCACAAATATAGGGGGAGATTTATCAAAACCTGTGCAGAGGAAGAGTGGTGCAGTTTCCATAGCAACTAATCAGATTGCTTCTTTCATTTTTAAAGAGGACTGTGAAAAACGATAGAAGCAATCTGATTGGGCAACTGCTCCACTCTTCCTCTACACTGGTTTTATAAATCTCCCCCATAGTGGCCATGCCTGTGTGGTCACTCTTCATTGTAGTTTATAGGAGATGCAGAAGCAGCCAAGTGGGTTGGATTGGTAAAGCCCCTTTAATGCACATATCAGAATAATAGAGTGAAAATGTCACTGGAGTTCAAAGATCGAGATTTTTCGGTAAACAAAGATGAAGTGTAATTGCAGAGTCTATAATCAGTTTCTTGTTAAATAACAAAAAGTGCATCCAAATGCAAATAACAACCTTACATAGCCCCAAATAACTACACGTACTACATTTACAACTACGCTTACATACCATGCCTAATACTCACTTATTTTATTGTATATACATATTTTAGACTCAGGGTCCACATCCAAGGGCACATGTACCACAGAAGGGCAGGCGATATTTGATATGGGCCTCCTGAGTATAGTAAGGCTGTTTCCAGGTTGGCGTAGTGCCTTTTTAATGGGTGCACAGAGATGTGGTCTCCACAGGTGCTGCAGTGTTCTAATCTAAGGAAGCGGAAAATGTACTTACAGATGTAGCATGCGCCAACATGTGTGCAGTGGCACTTCATAATTAGTGTTGAGCGGCATAGGCCATATTCGAATTCGCGAATATTCGCGAATATATGGACGAATATTCGTCATATATTCGCGAATATTCGCATATTCGTTATATTCCCGTTTCATTTTCGCATATGCGTAACTTCGCGTATGCGAAAATTAACATATGTGAATATTAGCATATACAAAATTAACATACTTGAAAATTCGCATATGCTAATTTTCGCATATGTGAATTTTCGCATATGCGAATTTTCGCGCGCCAGTCTCACACAGTAGTATTAGAGCCTTCTTTACACCACACAAGCTGGAAGCAGAGAGGGGTGATCACTGTGATGTGTACTGTGAAAAAAAAACAAAAAAAAACGAATATTCGTAATTACGAACATATAGCGCTATATTCGCGAAATTCGCGAATTCGCGAATATGCGATATTCGCGAATAATATTCGAATTGCGAATATTCGTGAGCAACACTATTCATAATGTTTGTTCAGAGCAATATAGATATGAATAAGGAATATGAAAGACAAGATATTTATATATATATATATATATATATATATATATATATATATATATATATATAATTGATAGTCGGCAGCACACCAACTTTAGTGAAATCAAGTGTTCTTTATTCCATGTAGGAGAGACAACGTTTCAGTGATCTCACATCGCCATTTTCAAGTGTTTAACAAGTGAACCAGTGAGGTTTAAATATACCCCTTCATTAGTGACATCATCACAATTTACATATCACAAGACTTATTTGTAAGTGTCAAAACAATGCGTTCAAACATACAGTTATACAATCGTATCCAAATTTACAAAATACAGTGTCATCCTTCAGTGACCCTTATATACAGTGTATACATCCAATCGCCTCTGTAAAATTATTATGCAAATATACAATTATCAGTGCACAGGTGCTAAAGTGTTAATAGTGACGTTTAAAAACATTACCAGTCTGGTGTCCTGATTGGATATTAGTCCCAAGGCGCAAACCGCCATCCAGCCGCACGCCCGTAACATCCACATGGGACGCCGGGACTAGTTACCGGAAACTAGTCCCGACGTCCCATGTGGATGTTACGGGCGTGCAGCTGGATGGCGGTTTGCGCCTTTCCACTAATATCCAATCAGGACACCAGACTGGTAATGTTTTTAAATGTCACTATTAACACTTAAGCACCTGTGCACTGATAATTGTATATTCGCATAATAATTTTACAGAGGCGATTGGATGTATACACTGTATATAAGAAGGGTCACTGAAGGATGACACTGTATTTTGTAAATTTGGATACGATTGTATAACTGTATGTTTGAACACATTGTTTTGACACTTACTAATAAGTCTTGTGATATGTAAATTGTGATGATGTCACTAATGAAGGGGTATATTTAAACCTCACTGGTTCACTTGTTAAACACTTGAAAATGGCGATGTGAGATCGCTGAAACGTTGTCTCTCCTACATGGAATAAAGAACACTTGATTTCACTAAAGTTGGTGTGCTGCCGACTATCAATTATATTTAAAACGGGGATAGGAGCACCGAGATCCATTTGGCTTGCACCCCTGGAATTCTTTACACTGGATGTGCTGCTCCTTATTGGTCTATATATATATATATATATATATATATATATATATGCCCAGCCAAGCCAGATCACCCTGCTCTGTGACAAGTGGCAAAAACCACGAAACAGCTGTCTGCAGATGGGTAGAAACTTCCCTTTTGGGGAGTAGTCTGGCTTGGCATAAAATCCTGATCAGCTTTTTATATTCCTTAACAGGAGCTAAGCTGATACCAGGGAACATTACCTGAAAAGGTGATGTAATGAGCTGCTTTGCATATTCCCCTACCCAGAATGCCCGCGGAGTGCTTAATGGCCTTCTGAAGCTCCGTTACACCAGGAGTGGTGGCCTCTCCCTGAGGTAAATACTCACCCCCTTTAGCTACATATAGATAGATAGATACAGCATTTGTTTTAAGTTGTGGCTGTAGTAAAGGGCTTTAATGTCATGGCAGTGACATTTAGAATATTGGATTTTTACAAAAGATGATGGTATGAGTCCCACACTAATGCATTCCATTGATTCATAATTATGTATATGGGTGGATGAAAGCTTTAAAAGTTCACATATGTATTGGCAAAATTGAAAAGTTCATAATAGCAAGAGTCTTGGGAATCCTTCATCCTTTTGAAATAACACTGAACAGTTTCCATGTATAGATCGTCCTTATATGGACAATGACATCATCAGAACCTTCCAGGGCTTCCCTTTTGGGAGTGGGAATGTACCCCACTGTATGCCTGGGATATGTTCTAGCCCTCACTCTGAGGTATACATTTTGAAATCTCCAACCTACACCTCCAACAAAAAGTCAAAATGTGATGTGAACAGGGCCTTAAAGGGGTACTCTGCCCCTAGACATCTGATCCCCTATCCAAAGGAAAGGGGATAAGATGTCAGATCATCAGGGTCCTGCCGCTGGGGACCCCCGCAATATAGCAAGCAGCACCCACCTGTAACTGCTTCCGGAATTGCTGGAGGCTCTCAGGCTAATTCCTCCTGACCACGGGAATGGAAGATCGTGACGTCACGACTCCGCCCTCGTGTGACGTCACGCCCTGCCCCCTCAATGCAAGTCTATGGGAGTGGGCGTGCCGTCACATAGGCTTGTATTGAGGGGACGGGGCGTGACGTCACATGAGGGCAGAGTCGTGCCATCATGATCTTCCATCCCCGTGGTCGGGAGGAATTAGCTTGAGAGCCTCCAGCGCTTCCGGAAGCAGTTACAGGTGAGTGCTGCATGCTATATTGCGGGGGTCCCCAGCAGCGGGACCCCGGCAATCTGACATCTTATCCCCTGTCCTTTGGATAGGGGATAAGATGTCTAGGGGCGGAGTACCTCTTTAAAGGAATACTAAACTGAAGAATAAAAGTGTACAGCAGACAAACGTGCTTTTTTTTTTTTTTTTGAGTCTAGAAGATTGTCTTAATACTTTTGAAAAATTATTGTAGAAATCCTGCATGGAATATGGGGTGTTTCGTGCTGGTTTATTCCATTTTTATATAGAGAATGGCTAGGTTTGTAGGCTTAACCATCGTTGTGTCCTATGGCAAACAGGGCAGAAGGTGGGGGGGGGGGGCTCCTGCTGTGGACTGTGAGGAGGAGGAGGGTAGAAATAACTGATCTCTTGGGACAGATAGAGAATATGGGGGACATTTAGTTTTATGTTATTCATTTATTTTTTGCTTTGCTTTTCCGTATGTGTACCCAATTTATAAAAAAAAAAAAAAAGTTGCACGTCCTTTCTAAATTTAGTGCATTTAAACAAAAAACAATAAATCACTTCAGAACATCATTTTCTATGATTCATCCTCTTTTCTGCAACTTTTCTACACTAAAAGGCACAGTTGTGACTTTTGTGTGTCATTTTTTTCAAAGTGCCCTCCAAAGGCAGTTTTGTAAGATAGTTTTGACCTTGCTTAGTATGCAACTTTTTTTTTGCGCTATTTTGTGTGATATTTACAGTTAATAAATTACCACACCTTACCCCTTTAAACATAAAACATGATACATATTTGGCTTTGTAGTAATTGTACCTACAAAATAAAAGTAACCTGTTTTATAGAGTAAAATAAATTGCAAAAATAAATGGCCCAACTGCAGTGGTTTACCCCCATTACCCCAGGAAGTTAGAATGATACCACTGAAGAATATAACCCATCATGCCAAAAAAAAAAAAAAAAAAAAAAAAAAAAATATATATATATATATATATATATATATATATATAAAATAAACAAGCCCCTGTTTAAGTGAAAAACTGAAAAAGTTAAGGCTCTATGTATGCGGTGACACAAAAACGAAAATATTTTTTGATGCTCCTTAGACTAAATAAGGTACTATCCCCTATCAACATGGAGCAAGGTCAACATGCTCCCTCTATGCATTTTCTATAGGCGTCCCAGAGACAGCACTGGGAGAATGTATAAAGGGGGCTGGTTGACCAAGCTCTGTGCACAGGGAGCTTCGGGTGCCATTTTGGAGATTGTTGGGGTTTCAACTTCTGCAGTTCAAATTCTGGATAACCCCTTTAATAGCTTAGAGGAACAGTACCCCAATGTCATAGTATCCCCAGCAGTCTGGAGAGAGGTTAGCTGTGGGGGATTACAGCTGACCTTGCAGATCTCAATTGGCCTTAAAGGAGAACTATCATGTAGGATAACTTATCCCCTATCCAAAGGATAAAAAATAAGTGTCTGATCGCAGGGGGTCCGACTCAGAGATACAGAGTTTCGGTGTCTCTGGCTCCCCCATAAAGATACATGGAGGAGTGTGTCAGCCGCCTCTTCATGTGGGGGTTGACATGCCATGTTCCTGGGGAGAGCTAGGATGCCATGCAGGAGGTCATGGGGGTCCCAGTGGCCAGACCCTCTGCGATCAGACATTTATACCCTATAATTATCCTATATAATAGTTCTCCTTTGAAAGAAGTAAACCAAGGAATATTATTTTTACATCAAATATGCAAATCAGTGATCAAGAGGTGCAAGCTTCAGGCAGAGGACATAATAGGGAAGATCGATCCAATGTATATGAAGTGGGATGCTTGTAATGCCTTCATGACGACTTACTTTCCTTAGCTTTCTCATCAGCTTTCCATATGACACAAATATGAGCATCAGAGGTAGAACAAAGCATGTCATAAGGAACGTGATAATGTAGGTATGGTCTTCAGTTTCTCCCGAATACCTGTGCAGTAAAGAAAAGGAATAAAGGAATGGTCAGTGACTAATAGGAGACTGAAAAAAAAGTTGGGGTTCTGACCTCTGGGACACCTGCAGATCAATCAAAACAATAAAAAGGGAGCTTGAATGGGATAAGCTATAGCAAGCACAACAACTCATATGCCTGTGTATGCAATAAAGGGGCCAAAACACTCAATTTTACTGACCTGCAGTGGTCCCAGAGATCCGGTCCCCACTGAGCAAAACTAAAGGCCGGCCATGAATGTTAGAGTCTCCAAGAGCCCTATTAAGTGACATGACATTTTATTTCTTGTTGCAAAAAAGATTTATAGAAGTACCTGGTACTATTCCCCTCCCTTGAGGACACCATGGACTTCATAATAAAGACATGCCTGTATGGTCATCTATCTTGTTTGCCAGAACATTATTTGATAGCCATCATTGCTTGAGGAATGCAGCAGAGGATACTAGTTTGTTCACAACTATGGGACCTGGCCTCCATAATTCATATTTCACCTGACTCCAGGAAACAAGTAGCAAGGAAAATATATTTTTTTCTATTTGTATCAGTTGGACATATTCCACAGAAAGTGGCCACAATACATATGCTGATCCTATGTTGCCCCTTCTCAGTAGAGAGTAGGGTGTTCTGGCTTGGCTGGTGAGAGGCCTGACGAGGGACATCACCCTGAAACAGCTGTCTACTGGGGAGACTTCTGGCTTGGCATTAAAGGGGTACTTTGCCCCTAGACATATTATCTCCTATCCAAAGGGTAAGGGATAACATGTCTGATCATGGGGAGTCCAGCCACTGGGACCCCCCCCCCCCCCCCCGCGATCTCCGGGTCGGTGCTGCGGCACTACGGACACAGAAGCCTGGGGCTTCCGTGATTGTGACATCATGTCGCGCCCACCTCCATTCATGTCTATTGAAGGGGGCATGAATAGTATAAATCAATGTAAGAAACTTTGTAATATAGACAAAAATGCTTTTTTTCTCCGTCCACCCATCCTGTTGCTTAAAGGGGTACTAGCGTGGAAAACTTTTTTTTAAATCAACTGGGGCCAGAAAGTTAAACAGATTTGTAAATTACTTCTATTGACAAATCTTAACCTTTCCAGTACTTGACAGACTCTAGCAGTGACTTGACAGACTCTAGCACAGCCACGCTGACTATAACTGACTTGAGTTGACTGAAGATAGTAACAGAAGATAAAGAGGACTTGACTTACAGATCTGTGGCTGCAATTTAGGCTTGAGGCCTCCAGATGTGCTGGACACTGGCTCTGAGACGTCTGGACTGGACTGGACCTCAGCAGAGAGTGAAAGACGAGAGAAAGATTGTAGTACCTCCCCCTCTTATAAAGGCGGCCGAGCAAGGAGTCCATAGGCCAACTGCGGTTCACCTGGTGCTCTCTGGGTAGCAAAACATATGACTTGAACATGTGACAAGCCTTATCATGTGACTAACAATCATGTGGCCATATCAAAGGTCCTTTACCCTTAATATATAACTTATACACATTATTGGGGAAACACTGCAGGTGAGCCCTGAGGACGTACAGGGACTCAACCAGACAGGACTGTCGGAGCATATCCCGTACTGGGACATCACAGCAACCCAAGAGGATACTGGTCTCCCTAACAGCCGGGGGAGCAGTCTAACTAGTAGTGTGGAGGATGGTAACGCAGGTAGGCCTAGGCAGTTAGTGGATGTAGGGGATTCTATAATCAGGAAGACGGATAGAATAATTTGTCGCCCTGGTGCCAGGGTTCGGCATGTGGTGGAATGGGTGGACAAATTACTTTGGGGGGCTGGGGATGACCCAGCTGTTGTGGTCCACGGGGTAACCAACGACAGAATACATGGTAGATGGAGGTCCTAAAGAATAATTATACGGAACCAGGTGCCAAACTGAAGGGAAGAATCTCTAAGGTTTTATTATTTGGAATACTGCCTGTACCATGTTTATCGCCGGAAAGACAGCGGGAGCTTAGAGAGTTAAATGCATGACTTAAAGGGGTACTCCAGTGGAAAACTTTTTTTTTTAAATCAACTGGTGCCAGAAAGTTGAACAGAAATCTTAATCCTTCCAGTACTTATTAGCTGCTGAATACTACAGAGGAAATTCTTTTTTTATTTTTTTTGGAACACAGAGCTCTCTGCTGACATCACGAGCACATTGCTCTCTGCTGACATCTCCATTTTAACCCCTTAAGGACTCAGGGTTTTTCCATTTTTGCACTTTCGTTTTTTCCTCCTTACCTTTTAAAAATCATAACCCTTTCAATTTTCCACCAAAAAATCTATATTATGGCTTATTTTTTGCGTCGCCAATTCTACTTTGCAGTGAAATTAGTAATTTTACCCAAAAATGCACGGCAAAACGAAAAAAAAAATCATTGTGCGACAAAATCGAAGAAAAAACGCCATTTTGTAACTTTTGGGGGCTTCCGTTTCTACGCAGTGCATATTTCGGTAAAAATTACACCTTATCATTATTCTGTCGGTCCATATGGTTAAAATGAATCCCTATTTATATAGGTTTGATTTTGTCGCACTTCTGGAAAAAATCATAACTACATGCAGGAAAATTTATACGTTTAAAAATGTCATCTTCTGACCCCTATAACTTTTTTATTTTTCCACGTACAGGGCGGTATGAGGACTAATTTTTTGCGCCGTGATCTGAAGTTTTTATCAGTATGATTTTTGTTTTGATCAGACTTTTTGATCACTTTTTATAAATTTTTTTAATGGTATAAAAAGTGACCAAAAATGCGCTTTTTTTGATTTGGAATTTTTTTGCGCGTACGCCATTGACCGTGCGGTTTAATTAATGATATATTTTTATAGTTCGGACATTTATGCACGCGGTGATACCACATATGTTAATTTTTATTTTTTTTACACTGTTTTATTTTTTTTATGGGAAAAGGGGGTGATTCAAACTTTTATTAGGGAAGGGGTTAAATGACCTTTATTAACACTTTTTTTTTACTTCTTTTTTTGGAGTGTTATAGGTCTCATAGGGACCTATAACACTGCACACACTGATCTCCTATGCTGATCACTGGCGTGTATTAACACGCCTGTGATCAGTGTTATCGGCGCTTGACTGCTCCTGCCTGGATCTCAGGCACGGAGCAGTCATTCGCCAATCGGACATCGAAGAGGCAGGTAAGGGCCCTCCCGGTGTTCTTTAAGCTGTTCGGGACGCCGCAATTTCACCGCGGCGGTCCCGAACAGCCCAACTGAGCAGCCGGGTCACTTTCACTTTAGAAGCGGCGGTCAGCTTTGACCGCCGCTTCTAAAGGGTTAATACCGCACATCGCCACGATCGGCGATGTGTGGTATTAGCCGCGGGTCCCGGCCGTTGATATATCGCGGGAGCCGGCGCAGGACGTAAATATACGTCCTGCGTCGTTATGGGGTTAAGAACTGTCCAGAGTAGGAGAAAATCCCCATAGCAAACATATGCTGCTTTGGATAGTTCCTAAAATGGACAGAGATGTCAGCAGAGAGCATTGTGATCGTGATGTCAGCAGAGAGCACTGTGTTCCAAAAAGAAAAGAATTTCCTCTGTAGTATTCAGCAGCTAATAAGTACTGGAAGGATTAAGATTTTTTAATAGAAGTAATTTACAAATCTGTTTAACTTTCTGGCACCAATTGATTTAACAAAAAAAAAAAAAAAAAAAGTTTTCCACCGGAGTACCCCTTTAACCTCTTAAGGACCCAGGGCGTATGGATACGCCCTCACACCCTGGGCCGGGCAGAGATCGGAACTGGAGATCGGAACTGGATGCCTGCTGAAATCCTTCAGCAGGCATCCAGGGCAAACGCCGAGGGGGGCCATGTAGGCCCCCCATGTCGGCGATCGCCGCAAATCGCAAGGGAAATCGCCCTTGCGATCTGCGGCGATACCGGGCTGATCGGGTCTCTGGGACCCGACCGCCCGGTAATTTTGCATGATCCCGGCTGTCACAGACAGCCAGGACCATGCTAAAGTATAGGAGCGAGGTGGCAAGCCGGCCACCTCCTCCTATACCCTGCGATCTGTCGGTTAGTTAACCGACCAATCGCAGGAGGGGGGGCGGTTACTTCCTCCCGTCCTGCCCGGCCCCTGAAAGTCCGGAGAGGACGGGAGGAAGACCGGAGGACGCGGCGGGGGACGGGGGAGTGCTGGGGACCGGCCCCGATACTTACCTCGTCCCTGAAGACCCGGATCCTGGCGGCGGAGACGGCGGAGACGGCGAAGACGGCGTCGGCGGCGACAGGTGAGTAGATCTTCAGCCGCGGTTGGGCCCTTTACAGCAATGCACGTCGCCGTAAAGCGACATGCATTGCTGTAATGGGACCCTGTAAACTACAACTCCCAGCATGCCCAGACAGCCCTTGGCATCTGGGCATGCTGGGAGTTGCAGTTTTGCAACATCTGGAGGTCCACAGTTTGGAGACCACTGTGCCCTTCCAGATGTTGCAAAACTACACATCCTCAGCATGCCCTTACTGTCCAGGCATGCTGGGAGTTGTAGTTCTGTAACATCTGGCCCTTCAGATGTTGCAGAACTACAACTCCCAGCATGCCTGGACAGTTTTGGCATACTGGGAGTTGTAGTTTTGCAACATCTGGAAGGGCACAGATTGGGAACCACTGTATTAGTGGTCTGCAAACTGTAGTCCTCCAGATGTTGCAAAACTACAACTCCAAGCATGCTGGGAGTTGTAGTTCAGCAACATCTGGCTCTAAAGATGTTGCCAATTACTACTCCCAGCATGCTTGAGAATGTTTGGGAGTTGTGGTTTTGCAACAACTGGAGGCACACTGGTTGGGAAACATTGTTTCCTAACTCAGTGTTTCCCAACCCGTGTGCCTCCAGCTGTTGCAAAACTATAACTACCAGCATGCACTGATAGACTGTGCATGCTGGGAGTTGTAGTTTTGCAACAGCTGGAGGTCCCCCCCTGTGAATGTACAGGGTACATTCACATGGGCAGGGGGCTTACAGTGAGTATCAGGCTGCAAGTTTGCGATGCAGCAAATTTTGCGCGGCAGCTCAAACTCGCTGCAACCCCCCGCCCGTGTGACTGTACCCTAAAAACACTACACTACACTACACTAACACAAAATAAAATAAAAAGTAAAAAACACTACATATACACTTACCCCTACACAGCCCCCCTCCCCTCCCCAATAAAAATGAAAAACGTCTGGTACGCCACTGTTTTTAAAATGGAGCCTCCAGCTGTTGCAAAACAACAACTCCCAGTATTGCTGGACAGCCGTTGACTTTCCAAGCATGCTGGGAGTTTTGCAACAGCTGGAGGCACCCTGTTTGGGAATCACTGGCATAGAATACCCCTATGTCCACCCCTATGCAAATCCCTAATTCAGGCCTCAAATGCGCATGGCGCTCTCTCACTTTGGAGCCCTGTCGTATTTCAAGGCAACAGTTTAGGGTCACATATGGGGTATCACCGTACTCGGGAGAAATTGCCTTACAAATTTTGGGGGGCTTTTTCTCCTTTCACCCCTTATGAAAATGTGAAGTTGGGGTCTACACCAGCATGTTAGTGTAAAAAAATAAATTTTTTACACTAACATGCTGGTGTTGCCCTATACTTTTCATTTTGACAAGTGGTAAAAGGGAAAAAAGCCCCCCAAAATTTGTAATGCAATTTCTCCCGAGTACGGAGATACCCCATATGTAGGCGTAAAGTGCTCTGGGGGCGCACAACAAGGCCCAGAAGAGAGAGTGCACCATGTACATTTGAGGTGATTTGCACAGGGGTGGCTGATTGTTACAGCGGTTTTGACAAACGCGAAAAAAACAAAACCCCACATGTGACCCCATTTTGAAAACTACATCCCTCACGGAATGTAATGAGGGGTGCAGTGAGAATTTACACCCCACTGGTGTCTGACAGATCTTTGGAACAGTGGGCTGTGCAAATTAAAAATGTTGTACAGACCACTGTTCCAAAGATCTGACAGACACTTGTGGGGGTAAATGCTCACTGTACCCCTTGTTACGTTCCTCAAGGGGTCTAGTTTCCAAAATGGTATGCCATGTGGGGGTTATTTTGCTGTTCTGGCACCATTGGGGCTTCCTAAATGTGACATGCCCCCCGAGCAAAATTTGCTCTCAAAAAGCCAAATATGACTCCTTCTCTTCTGAGCATTGTAGTTCGCTCGTAGTGCACTTCAGGTCAACTTATGGGGTACCTCCATACTCAGAAGAGATGGGGTTTCAAATTTTGGGGGGTATTTTTTGCTATTAACCCTTGCAAAAATTTGAAATTTGGGGGGAAACACACATTTTAGTGAAATTTTATTTTATTTTTTTACATATGCAAAAGTCGTGAAACACATGTGGGGTATTAAGGCTCACTTAAATCCTTGTTACGTTCCTCAAGGGGTCTTGTTTCCAAAATGGTATGGCATGTGTTTTTTTTTGCTGTTCTGGCACCATAGGGGCTTCCTAAATGCAACATGCCCCCCAAAAACCATTTCAGAATAACGTACTCTCCAAAATCCCCTTGTCACTCCTTCGGTTCTGAGCCCTCTACTGCGCCCACCGAACACTTTACATAGACATATGAGGTATGTGCTTACTCGAGAGAAATTGGGCTACAAATATAAGTATACATTTTCTCCTTTTACCCCTCATAAAAATTCAAAAATTGGGTCTACAAGAACATGCGAGTGTAAAAAATGAAGATTGTGAATTTTCTCCTTCACTTTCCTGCTATTCCTGTGAAACCCCTAAAGGGTTAAAAGGCTGACTGAATGTCATTTTGAATACTTTGGAGGGTGCAGTTTTTATAATGGGGTCATTTGTGGGGTATTTCTAAGATGAAGACCCTTCAAATCCACTTCAAACCTGAACTGGTCCCTGAAAAATAGTGAGTTTGGAAATTTTGTGAAAAATTGGAAAATTGCTGCTGAACTTTGAAGCCCTCTGGTGTCTTCCAAAAGTAAAAACTTGTCAATTTTATGATGCAAACATAAAGTAGACATATTGTATATGTGAAAAAAAATTAAAATATTTTGAATATCCATTTTCCTTACAAACAGAGAGCTTCAAAGTTAGAAAAATGCAAAATTTTCTAATTTTTCCTAAAATTTTCTAATTTTTCACCAAGAAAGGATGCAAGTTACACATTTTTTTTTACCACTATGTTAAAGTAGAATTTGTCACGAAAAAACAATCTCGGAATCAGAATGATAACTAAAAGCATTCCAGAGTTATTAATGTTTAAAGTGACAGTGGTCAGATGTTCAAAAAATAGCCGGGTCCTAAGGTGTAAAATGGCTGGGTCCTTAAGAGGTTAAGTCGTGGTGTAAGGGGGAAGGGATTGGGTTTTAGAGCACTGGGCTGATTTTCATTTAGGTACAAACTTGATTCTACAGATAATTTGCACCTGAATGGAAGGGGGTCCGCTGTGCTGGGGGAGAGAATCCTGGAAGGGGTGGCAGAGTATTTAAACTAGGTAAGTGGGGGGGATGGCAATGAAGAAAATCAAGCAGATAGTGGGATAGATAGGTTAGAGAGGGGCCAGGGCATAATGGTGGGTGGAGAGGAGACCTGTGGGGGGTAATAGCAGTGGATAGGGAGATCCATGTGTTACAAACCAGCGGTGAAAATAAATGTAGCCCAAATATATGTAGCCCCAGTAACTCCAAAAAAATTAAATTAGCCCCAATAACTCAAAAAATACCATTAGCCCAAATAACTCAAAAAAAAATCCCATTAGTGAGACTGAATGTGTAAAACCTAAAGGGATATTCCAGGATTTTTTTTTTCATTTGACTATGCTACAGGGGCTGTAAAGTTAGTGTAGATCATAATATAGTGTCTGTACCTGTGTGTGATGGTTTTCTCATAGTTCTTTTGTAATTTTCACACCAATTTTTATTAACAGCATGCAAAATGACTGTTGTCTCAGATTTTTCCCAGGTTGCAATGTGGCCGAGACCTGACTCACTAGTCAGCTGATGACAGGGAGCCCGTCTGCTTCAATGGGTGGAGGGGTCAATTGGTGGGAGAGAGATCATTCTGAAACTAATGCAACAGCTGTAGGCACCCTGATTGAAAACCACAGGTCTTTTGAATGGATGCAGCTCATTTATGTTTCAATGGGTGGGATGGCTGATGTGTGGGAGGGAGGAAAATGGAATTGTGGGATTTGTAGTAAAAAAAATAGAAAAGTTAAACAGGAAATGCCAGTTCAAAAAAGCTAGCCACAGTATTATGGTAATCTCACAACATAGCCATTTAGCCCATAGACAAGCGCAGATCCTTCCTAAGCATGTCCATTACTGTCTGGCAGGTACGTACAAAAATCACCTTATGGTGGATAACCCCTTTAATGGAAATGTAAAGTGTATGTTCACAAATGCCAGAAGTCTAGCAAATAAAATGGGGGAGCTTGAGGCCTTGATACTGGAGGAACACATTGAAAGGATATAGTTGGGGTCACTGAGACATGGCTACACTCTTCACATGACTGGGCTGCCAATCTGCAGGGGTTTACACTGTAACACTGTTTCGCAAAGAAAGGGTAAACAGGAAAGGTGGTGGAGTCTGTATGTTAGAAGCGATATGAAAGTCAATGTGAACGATGCCATAGTGTGTGATGATCTTATGATGTGGAATCCCTGTGGGTAGAATTACAAAAGGAGGAAAAGACTGAAAAGATCATTTTTGGTGTAATATATAGACCCCCAACACCACTGAGGAGATAGAAGGTAGGAGATAGAAGTAGAAGCTCTACACAAGTAGAGGGGGCTGCCCGGGCGGGTACAGTGGTAATAATGGGAGATTTTAACTATCCAGATATAGATTTGGGGAGACAATTCCTACATTTATTGCAGGATAATTTTATGGCCAGTTTGTGGAGGACCCAACAAGAAGTGATGCGCTGTTGGATCTGGTCATTTCTAACAACGTAGAGCTGGTTGGGAATGTAACTGTGCGGGAAAACCTTGGTAATAGCGACCACAATATAGTTACTTTTGACTTAACCCCTTAAGGACTCAGGGTTTTTCCGTTTTTGCACTTTCGTTTTTTCCTCCTTACCTTTTAAAAATCATAACCCTTTCAATTTTCCACCTAAAAATCCATATTATGGCTTATTTTTTGCGTCACCAATTCTACTTTGCAGTGACATTAGTCATTTTACCCAAAAATGCACGGCGAAACGGAAAAAAAAATCATTGTGCGACAAAATCGAAAAAAAAACGCCATTTTGTAACTTTTGGGGGCTTTCGTCTCTACGCAGTGCATATTTCGGTAAAAATTACACCTTATCATTATTCTGTAGGTCCATACGGTTAAAATGATACCCTACTTATATAGGTTTGATTTTGTCGCACTTCTGGAAAAAATCATAACTACATGCAGGAAAATTTATACGTTTAAAAATGTCATCTTCTGACCCCTATAACTTTTTTATTTTTCCATGTATGGGGCGGTATGAGGACTCATTTTTTGCGCCGTGATCTGAAGTTTTTATCGGTATGATTTTTGTTTTGATCGGACTTTTTGATCACTTTTTATTCATTTTTTAATGATATAAAAAGTGACCAAAATACGCTTTTTTGGACTTTGGAATTTTTTTGCGCGTACGCCATTGACCGTACGGCTTAATTAATGATATATTTTTATAGTTCGGACATTTACGCACGCGGCGATACCACATATGTTTATTTTTTATTTTTTTTACACTGTTTTATTTTTTTTATGGGAAAAGGGGGGTGATTCAAACTTTTATTAGGGAAGGGGTTAAATGACCTTTATTAACACTTTTTTTTTACATTTTTTTTGCAGTGTTATAGGTCCCATAGGGACCTATAACACTGCACACAGTGATCTCTAATGCTGATCACTGGCGTGCATTAACACGCCTGTGATCAGCATTATCGGCGCTTGACTGCTCCTGCCTGGATCTCAGGCACGGAGCAGTCATTCGTCGATCGGACACCGGGGAGGCAGGTAAGAGCCCTCCCGGTGTCCGATCAGCTGTTCGGGACGCCGCGATTTCACCGCGGCGGTCCCGAACAGCCCGACTGAGCAGCCGGGTCACTTTCACTTTCACTTTAGAAGCGGCGGTCAGCTTTGACCGCCGCTTCTAAAGGGTTAATACCGCACATCGCCGCGATCGGCGATGTGTGGTATTAGCCGCGGGTCCCGGCCGTTGATTAGCGCCGGGACCCACGCGATATGATGCGGGATCGCGGCGCGATCCCGCTTCATATCGCGGGAGCCGGCGCAGGACGTAAATATACGTCCTGCGTCGTTAAGGGGTTAAAGGAAAACTGTCAGCTTGCTGCCCTCGCACTAACCAGCGGTACTGGCTGAAGCAGGGGACGCTGATCAGTGTGATGCTTACAGTGTCCGGTTCTGCCCGGCCGTTCGTCCGATATCTTCGTTTTTCCCTATATGCTAATTAAGGGATAACTGGCACAGGTGGGGTAACTGGCACTCTGACATCACCGCCGGCGGCCGCAGTGCTGTCCAGCTCATCATTATTCCTCCCCTCCCTCCGCCTCTCCCTCTTCATTACAGAGCGGGGAGAAGAGGGAGAGACGGAGGGAGGGGAGGAATATTGATGAGCTGGGCAGCGCTGCGGCCGGCAATGGGGACGTCAGAGTGCCAGGCAAAAAACATATAATTTTAAGGGTGTGTTCACACGTTATTACTAGCAGCGGGTTTCCCGCTGTGGGAATCCTGCTGCGAGTTATGCTACCATTGATTTAAATCAGTCCACAGACAGTCTGCAATAGTGTCAGATTTGCAGACTGTCCGCGGACCCATTGAAATTAATGGTAGCGTAAATTGCAGTGGGTTTCCCGCAGCGGGCAACCCGCTTCTAGCAATAGCGTGTGAACGCACCCTTAAAAGGCACATTTTCCTGGGCTAAGAGCTACACAGGACATAAACTGGGAGGAGGTGTCCTCAAATACTGATACAGATGATAAATTGGAAATTTTCAATTCAACACTGAATAATTATGCTAAATATATTCCTAAGGGGAACAAGTATAAACAATTAAAATTAAATCCTGCATGGCTGACAACTGATGTTAAAAGAGCAATAAAAAACTAAAAAATAGCTTTAAAAAAATACAAATCTGAGGGGTCAGCTGTGGCATTTAAACATTACAAAGAGCTTAATAAAATTTGTAAAAAAAAGTAATAAAAACAGCAAAGATTCAAAAAGAGAGACAAGACAAAGGAAGCAAAACAAATCCTACATTTTTTTTTAGTTATATAAATGCAAAAAAAAAAAAAAAAAACAAAAACAATGTCAGAGCTTGTAGAACCTCTTAATAACGATAATGTGGAGGTGGTCACTGGTAATCAAGAGAAGGCAGAGCTACTGAATGGGTTCTTTAGTTCTGTATAAACGAAGGAAGAGGGAGGAGCTGACATAGGCCAGGTCAGTGCTGGTGACACATCATGTAATGTACTGAACTGGCTTAATGTAGATATGGTTCAAGGTAAATCAAGTAAAGTAAATGTAACCAAATCTCTAGGACCAGATGGACTACACCCAAGAGTTCTTAGAGAACTAAGTTCAGTAATATCTGTACCCTTGTTCATGATATTTAGAGATTCTCTGGTATTGTGCCTAGGGGCTGGCGCAAGGCGAATGTGGTGCCAATCTTCAAAAAGGGCTCTAGGTCTTCCCCAGATAATTATAGACCGGTAAGCTTAATGTGCATTGTGGGAAAGTTTTTTGAAGGACTCCTAAGGAACTACATACAGGAATACATAGGGGATAATAGTATTATCAGTGATAGCCAGCCTGGGTTTACTAAGGATAGAAGTTGTCAAACCAATCTAATTTGCTTTTATGAAGATGTGAGTAGAAGCCTTGACAGAGGAATGGCTGTGGATATAGTGTTTCTGGATTTTGCTAAAGCGTTTGATACTGTCCCTCATAGACGTCTGATAGGTAAGTTAAGGTCTTTGGGTTTGGAAACTTTAGTTTGTAACTGGATTGAAAACTGGCTTAAAGATCGTACCCAGAGAGTGGTGGTCAATGATTCGTACTCTGATTATCATCCCTGGTTATTAGTGGTGTACCCCAAAGTTCAGTACTGGGTCCGCTGTTGATTAATGTATTTATTAATGATATAGAGGATGGTATTAACAGCTCTGTTTCTATCCTTGCAGATGACACTAAGCTTTGTAGCACGGTACAATCTATAGAGGATGTGCACAAGTTACTAGATGACTTGAATAGACTAAGCATCTGGGCATCCACTTGGCATAAAAGGTTTAATGTGGATAATGTAAAGTTATCCATCTGGGTACTAAAAATCTGCATGTGTGGTATGCCTCTGGGGTAGTGGTAGAGTAGTCAGGGTTTTGCTTCAGTATATCAGGGGTTAAGGTTAACCCTATTGTTCGTGACGCCAGGCTGAGGGCTAGTATGCTGAGGTAATTCTCCGGCCTATCGCCGCCCTTCCCAGTAACGATAGGTGCATGAAATGACTGAAGGTCCACAAGGTAGTTGAACTTGAACTTGGATAAACTTTACTAAAAGACTTGCGGTACATCCAATGAACAGTAACAGTCTCATCAATACAGTCTCTATACACTTCAGTGACTGACAGTTGTTGCGGACCTTGACTTTTGATATAAGTCTCTGAATTTAGGGTTAATTGCGAAGATCCGTCCGGATTTAGGGGATAGCTATGGTCCGGTGATCTTGTAGAGTGCTTAGGGATTGATACACTCACGGTTTTGTAATGATTAGCCGTCGCCGCAAGGCTCAGGCCTAAACTCACTGATGACAGCAGCACAGATCCTTCTCTAACAATAGCCCACAAAGAAAAAAAGAGCTAACAATGGCCGCCGCTCCCTTATATGGGCAGGGCTGCTTTGATTGGTCCGAGTAACTCACTCACCGTTACAAAGAATGATGGATGCAATACGTCATAGGGACCTCCAAAGGTCCTTAAAGGGGTTCTCCCTTGCTTATACTGTTTTTTGCTATTATTTTTGTGTGTTATGTGTGTATAAGTATGTGTTTTTTTATGTGTGTTGTGATCATGTATATATGTATTTTCTTACCTTTTGTGAAGATCCGGAAGCTGGCCCCCCAGTGGGTTGCTGTGCACCTCGGCCTCCACCATGTTGTGTTCGGTAAGTGGGATCTTCTGAAGTCCGAGGCAAATCTTTTCTTCCTGTTTCTTCAGTGGCTCAGCGACAAATCTGCGGCCTCTTCCGGCGCATGCGCAGGTAGTTTTTCTTTTCTTTTTTTTACCAATAAAGTTTTTTTTGTCTAATTGACAAACTGTCTGCGAAGAAAAGATTCGCCTCGGACGTCAGAAGATATGAAGGACAGAAGCAAGAACACACCCCCCGACATCCCACTTACCGAACACAACATGGCGGAGGCCGAGGTGCACAGCAACCCACTGGAAGAAAAAGGGTCCAGCTTCCGGATCTTCACAAAAGGTAAGAAAATATATATATACATAATCACAACACACATAAAAAAACACATACTGATACACACATAACACACAAACATAATAACAAAAAACAGTATAAACAAGGGAGAACCCCTTTAAGCAAAAACCATAGAGTTTACCTGATCACGTGACCCGCAGGTCCTGCTACGCTCCGTACAGGTAACTAACCAATTATATACATTTGTACAATTATATTTATATAAATCCTGAATAAACTGTTAGATTACTAATACCTAGATGAGAGGTGACAAGGGGCGGACTAGATAAAAAGGACCCCGACATCCTAGAGACTCTGACTATGGGGACCTCTATACAGGTACCGTATAGGATGCGGTACCGGGACACCACACATGCATCCTATGTCTTGGGGGGGGGGGGGGTTAATCTGGGAGAGTCACTGGTATAGAAGGATCTGGGTGACTTTTAGATAATAGACTACAGAATAGCATGCAGTGTCAGGCAGCTGCTTCTAAGGCCAAAAGGGTATTGTCATGTATCAAAAGTGGCATGGATTCAAGGAACAGGCACATAATACTACCCCTTTATAATCCATTGGTACGGCCTCATCTGGAATATGCTGTTTAGTTTTGGTCACCAGTTCATAAAAGGGACGTTGTGGAGCTGGAGAAGGTGCAGAGACGCGCGTCTAAACTAATATTGGGCATGGAACATCTTAGCTATGAGGAAAGATTAAAAGAATTACATTTGTTTAGTCTTGAGAAGAGATGTTTAATAGGGGATATGATCAATGTGTATAAGTATATAAATGGCCCATACAAAAAAATATTGGGAAAAACTGTTTTAGGTTAAACCCCCCAAATGTTTGGTCTAAAGGGGCGACACGCCTTCTTTACCATAAGAACTGTGAGTTTATGGGACAGTCTACCTCAGGAACTGGTCACAGCAGAAACAGTTGTAAGCTTTAAACAGGGTTAGATGCATTCCTAGAACAAAATAACATAAATGCTTATGCAAAAATATAATCACACCCCTTCCCCTTCATTCCACCATACCCCTTCCCTTCAATTCCTTGGTTGAACTTGATGGACGTATATCTTTATTCGACCATACTACTAACTATGTAACTTCTGATTAGCTTGAGGCCTCCTCAGCTCACCTCACACTTCTCTCTCTGAACTCTCCACACTACCTCAGCATGAACTGAAAAACTCCTGCCCCTACACTATATACCGGGCAATTTGGAAGACTCATATTGGGGCAGACAGGTCACCTGATCCACTCTGCACCTTCTCTGCTAACAGACTTAAAGAAACAGTAACATAGAAAATTTGAGAATAACAACATATAGTTACATAGTTACTTAGTTAGTACGGTTGAAAAAAGACATATGTCCATCAAGTTCAACCAGGGAATTGAAGGGTAGGGGTGTGGCGCGATATTGGGGAAGGGATGGGATTTTATATTTCTTAATAAGCATTAATGTTATTTTGTTCCAGGAATGTATCTAATCCTGTTTTAAAGCTGTTAATTTTTCCTGCTGTGACCAGTTCCTGAGGTAGACTGTTCACAGTTCTCATGGTAAAGAAGGCGTGTCGCCCCTTGAGACTAAACTTTTTCTTCTCCAGACGGAGTGCCCCCTCTTCCTTTGGGGGGGTTTAACCTGGAACAGTTTTTCTCCATATTTTTTGTATGGGCCATTAATATACTTATATACATTTATCATATCCCCCCTTGAACGTCTCTTCTCTAGACTAAACAATTGTAACTCCATTAATCGCTCCTCATAGCTAAGATGTTCCATGCCCCATATTAGTTTAGTCGCGCATCTCTGCACCCTCTCCAGCTCCACAGTGTCCCTTTTATGGATTGCTGCCCAAAACTGAACAGCATATTCCAGGTGAGGCCGTACCAATGCTTTATAAAGGGGAATGGCATAACAATATAATATATTGATTCCTTAGTAGTGGGCCCAAGACGGACACTGAGGGCAACATCTGCCTTGCAGGATGGGCAGGATACGGTATTCTGTACTGGGTCACCACAAATGATTTTTTTTTATTGCTCCATAGCAGGAAAAATCATGTGATAAAATTTATATATCTGAAAATGTAGCAATAAATATTACCCTTTCCTCGGGTGTGGTAGCAGAGCTTATCCACTTAAGAACTCAGGGTGTACCTGTAAACCGCACGGTCAATGGCGTACACACAAAAAAATTCCAAAATAGCGTATTTTTTATCACTTTTTATATCATGAAAAAATTTATAAAAAGCGATCAAATAGTCAGATCAATACAAAAATAATACCAATAAAAAATTCAGATCACACCGCAAAAAATTAGCCCTCATACCGCTCCGTAAGCAGAAAAATAAAAACGTTATAGGGATCAGAAGATGACAATTTTAAACTGATTACTTTTCATGCATGTAGTAATGATTTTCTCCAGAAGTCCGACAAAATCAAACCTATATAAGTAGGGTATCATTTTAATTGTATGGACCTACAGAATAAAAAAAAAAAAGGTGTCATTTTTACCGAAAAATGTATTGTGTAGAAATGGAAGCCCCCAAAAGTTACAAAATTTCATTTTTTTCTTCAATTTTGTCGCACAATTATTTTTTTTTCCGTTTCACCATAGATTTTTGGGTAAAATGACTGATGTCATTACAATGTAGAATTGGTGGCCCAAAAAAATAAGCCTTCATATGGATTTTTAGTTGCAAAATGGAAAGAATTATGATTTTTTTAAAGGTAAGGAGGAAATAAGGAAAGTGCAAAACCGGAAAAACCGAGTCCTTAAGGGGTTAAAAAGCCTCTCCTTTTATTTGGCAGTCACAGACCATTAAATATTTTGGTGTCCATATTCCTTCAGACCTTTCTTTTAGCTAAACACCCTCTTATCTTGTCCTTAGAATATGACATTACTTCCTGAAATAATAAAGATTTTTTGTGGCTAGGTAGAATAAACATTTTGAAAAAGATTTCATTACCACGCATCCTTTATCTCTTTCAGGCTACCCTGTATTTCTGCCTAAACCTTTTTTTTCTCAGACTAGACAGGCTTTCCCATATTTTTATCTGGCCAATTCAAAGTGACTTAGACGAGGCAAAAGGCATCTTGAGGCCTAGCATTGCCCCATTGATTGTCCTATTACTTAGCATCGGCCCTAACTAAGTAACTCGACTTCTTTCACTATAGATCCTCGAAATGCTGGCCCTCTCTCATGCGGCAAGGAAGGATATGCTGTTGGTCATGAGTGAATTGGGAGTAATAGTCTCCACATATCTATTTAATTTGGAGTTGCTAAAAGAAGTCTGCCCACTCACACCAATATTAGGTAATCCCCTGTTCTCCATAGTTTGTCTCTTACTTCTTACTGGGAGTTTTGGGCTCCCCCTCCTGCTTATCTCTACTAGATGGTACATTGCTTGAATGAGAACTACAGCTAAAACTAACTTGTAGGAGAACTCCAGACCATAAAAATTGTCCCCCATAGTGCCGGCAGTAAAAAAAATAAAGATGTCCATACCTTCCTCCGCTCCCCCGGGGCCTCCGGTAACCGTCTCCGGTCTCCGCCGCAATCCACTTCCTGGTTGCTGGTGGTCGATGAATCAGCCAATCACCAGCCGCAGCGCAATCCGACTCGGCCGGCAATAGGCTGAGCGGCAGTGTGAAAACGCTTCAGGACACAAAATTTTTCACTACACCTGCGGCCGGGGCCGAAAACGTCACACTGCCGCTCAGCCTATCGCCGGCCGAGTCGGACTGCGCTGCGGCTGGTGATTGGCTGATTCATCCGACCACGGGCAACCAGGAAGTGGATTGCGGCAGAGACCGTAGCTGGTTACCGAAGGCCCCGGAGGAGTGGAGGAAGGTATGTACATCTTAATTTTTTTACTTCCGGCACTATGGGGGACAATTTTTATGGTCTGGAGTTCTCCTTTAACCCCTATCCACATGATAAGGGATAAGTAGCAGATCACAGGGGTCCGACTGCTGGGACCTCCCACGATCTCTGGAACGTGGCTGCAGATGACATGCGCTCCAATAATTTTTATTGTTGCTCCAAAAAGACCCAAGTACAGCACTCAGGCATCATCAGCGCTCCCATAGAAATAAATGGAGCGTGTGCCATCTATCAGTAGATGACGCATGCTTTTCGCTGAAAGCCAGCGTCCTGTTTCAGAAACTGAAGCGGATCCCAGCAGTTCGATCAGCTATTTATCCCCTATAATGTGGCTGGAGTTCTTCTTTAACCTCTTAAGGACCAGGCACGTATGATTACATCCCTGCACCCTGGGTCTTAAGAACCAGGCGCTTATGAGTACGTCCGTGGGAATTTCGGTCCCCATCACGTGCCGGGCGGGGACCGGACCGAGGTGACTGCTGATATCTATCAGCAGGCACCCCGTGCAAATGCCCAGGGGGTCATCAGACCCCCATGTCGCAGTTTGCAGTGGTCTCTATACTGTAGCTCTTCAGATGTTGCAAAACTGCAAATCCCAGCATGCTGGGAGTTGTAGTTGCGATCCCTACAGCTGTTGCATAACTACATCTCCCAGCATGCCCTTCGGTGATCAGTACATGCTGGGAGTTGTAGTTTTGCAACAGCTGGAGGCACACTGGTTGGAAAATATTGAGTTAGATAACAGAACCTAACTGAAGGTCTTCCAACCAGTGTGCCTCCAGCTGTTGCAAAAGTATAACTACCAGCCTGCATGGTCTATCAGTACATGCTGGGAGTTGTAGTTTTGAAACAGCTGGAGGTTTGCCCCCCCCCCCCCCCCCCATGTGAATGTACAGGGTACATTCACACGGGCCGGCTTACAGTAAGTTTTCTGCTTCAAGTATGAGCTGCGGCAAATTTTTCACCGCAGCGCAAACTCCCAGCGGGTACTCACTATAAACCTCCGCCAGTGTGAATGTACCCTAAAAACACTACACTAACACATAATAAAGGGTAAAATACTACATATACACCCCCTTACACTGTCCCCCCCCCCAATAAAAATTAAAAACGTATTGTACGGCAGTGTTTCCGAAACGGAGCCTCCAGCTGTTGCAAAACAACAACTCCCAGCATTTTTGGACAGCCACTAACTGTCCAGGCATGCTGGGAGTTTAGCAACAGCTGGAGGCACCCTGTTTGGGAATCACTGGCATAGAATACCCCTATGTCCACCCCTGTGCAATCCCTGATTTAGTCCCCAAATGCGCCTGGCGCTCTCTCACTTCGGAGCCCTGTCGTATTTCAAGGAAGCAGTTTTGGGCCACATATGGGGTATTTCCGTACTCGGGAGAAATTACACTACAAATTTTGGGGGGCTTTTCTCCTTTTACCCCTTATGAAAAGGAAAAGTTGGGGTCTACAACAGCCTGTTAGTATAAAATATATATATATATATATTTTTACACTAACACACTGGTGTTGCCCTTTACTTTTTATTTTCACAAGAGGTAAAAGGAAAAAAAGACCCCCAAAATATGGAAAGAATGGAAATACCCCATATGTGAGCGTAAAATGATCTGCGGGCGCATTACAAGGCTCAAGAGTGAGAGTGCACTATGTACATTTGAAGCCTAAATTGGTGATTTGCACAGGGGTGGCTAACTTTACAGCGGTTCTGACATAAACGCAAAAAAATACATACCAACATGTGACCCCATTTTGGAAACTACACCCCTCACGAAATGTAACAAGGGGTATAGTGAGCCTTAACATCCCACAGGTGTTTGACACATTTTTGTTAAAGTTGGATGGGAAAATGAAAAAAATTATTTTTTTTCACTAAAATGCTGGTGTTACCCTAAATTTTTCATTTTCACAAGGGAAAATTGGAAAAAAGCCCCCCAAAATTTGTAACCCCATTCTTCTGAGTAATAAAATACCCCAAATATGAATGTAAAGTGCTCGGCGGGTGAACTACAATGCTCAGAAGAGAGGAGCGCCATTGGGATTTTGAAGAGAAAATGTGTCTGGAATTGAAGGCCACGTGTGTTTACAAAGCCCCCATAGTGCCAGAACAATGGACCCCCCAACATATGACCCCATTTTGGAAACTACACCCCTCACGTAATGTAATAAGGGGTACAGTGAGCATTTACACCCCACAGGTGTCTGACAGATTTTTGGAACAGTGGTCCGTGAAAATGAAAAATTTAATTTTTCATTTGCTCAGCCCACTGTTCCAAAGATCTGTCAAATGCCAGTGGGGTGTAAATACTCACTGCACCCCTTATTAAATTCTGTGAGAGGTGCAGTTTCCAAAATGGGGTCACATGTGGGGGGTCCACTGTTCTGGCACCAAGGGGGGCTTTGTAAACGCACATAGCCCCTGACTTCTATTCCAAAAAAATTCACTCTTCAAAAGCTCAATGGCACTCCTCCTTGTCTGAGCATTGTAGTTCGACCGCAGGGCACTTGACGTCCACACATGGGGTATTTCCATACTCAGAAGAAATGGGGTTCCAAATTTTGGGGGGCATTTTCTGCTATTAACACTTGCAAAAATGTGAAATTTGGGGGGAAACACACTTTTTTTTTTACATATGCAAAAGCCGTGAAACCCCTGTGGGGTATTAAGGCTCACTTTATTCCTTGTTATGTTCCTCAAGGAGTCTAGTTTCCAAAATGGTATGCCATGTGGGGGGCTTCTGCTGTTCTGGCACCATAGGGGCTTCCTAAATGCGACATGCCCCCCAACCAAAATTTGCTCTCAAAAAGCCAAATATGACTCCTTCTTTTCTGAGCATTGTAGTTCGCCCGTAGTGCGCTTCAGGTCAACTTATGGGGTACCTACATACACAGAAGAAATGGGGTTACAAATTTTGGGGGGTATTTTCTGCTATTAACCCTTGCAAAAATGTGAAATTTGGGGGGAAACACACATTTTAGTGAAAACATTATTTTTTTTTTTTTTACATATGCAAAAGTCGTGAAACCCCTGTGGGGTATGAAGGCTCACTTTATTCCTTGTTACGTTCCTCAAGGGGTCTAGTTTCCAAAATGGTATGCCATGTGTTTTTTTTGCTGTTCTAGCACCATAGGGGCTTCCTAAATGCGACATGCCCCCCGACCAAAATTTGCTCTCAAAAAGCCAAATATGACTCCTTCTCTTCTGAGCATTGTAGTTCGCCCGTAGTGCACTACAGGTCAACTTATGGGGTACCTCCATACTCATAAGAGATGGGGTTACAAATTTTGGGGGGTATTTTCTGCTATTAACCCTTGCAAAAATTTGAAATTTGGGGGGAAACACACATTTTAGTGAAATTATTTTTTATTTTTTTTACATATGCAAAAGTCGTGAAGCCCCTGTGGGGTATGAAGGCTCACTTTATACCTTGTTACGTTCCTCAGGGGGTCTAGTTTCCAAAATAGTATGCCATGTGTTTTTTTTTTGCTGTTCTGGCACCATAGGGGCTTCCTAAATGCAACCCCCCAAAAACCATTTCAGAAAAACATACTCTCCAAAATCCCCTTGTCGCTCCTTCGCTTCTGAGCCCTCTACTGCGCCCGCCGAACGCTTTACATAGACATATGAGGTATGTGCTTACTCGAGAGAAATTGGGCTACAAATACAAGTATATTTTTTCTCCTTTTACCCCTTTTAAAAATTCAAAAATTGGGTCTACAAGCAAGTGTAAAAAAATTAAGATTGGGAATTTTCTCCTTCACTTTGCTGCTATTCCTGTGAAACACCTAAAGGATTAAAATGCTGACTGAATGTCACATTTTGAATACTGTGGGGGTGCAGTTTTTATAATGTGGTCTTTTATGGGGTATTTCGAATATGAAGACCCTTCAAATCCACTTCAAACCTGAACTGGTCCCTGAAAAATAGTGAGTTTGAAAATTTTTTGAAAAATTGGAAAATTGCTGCTCAACTTTGAAGCCCTCTGATGTCTTCCAAAAGTAAAAACTTGTCAATTTTATGATGCAAACATAAAGTAGACATTTTGTATATGTGAATAAAACATTTTTATTTGGAATATCCATTTTCCTTACAAGCAGAGAGCATCAAAGTTAGAAAAATGCTAAATTTAAAAAAAAAAATTATCAAATTTTGGGATTTTTCACCAAGAAAGGATGCAAGTTACCAAAAAAATTTACAACCATGTTAAAGTAGAATATTTCACGAAAAAAACAATCTCGGAATTAGAATGATAACTAAAAGCATTCGAGAGTTATTAATGTTTAAACCGACAGTGGTCAGATGTTCAAAAAACGCTCTGGTCCTAAGGTGTAAAATGGCCTGATCCTTAAGGGGTTAAACAAGAAGTCCATTATAACAAACGTATCCCCTAGTGTGTCGAACACGGCGCAAAGCTGTGGCCGACATGCACCCTGTCGGCCCTGAACACGGAGATACTCGAATATTGTATCACCAGCTTTCACATAGAGATGCAGGGAGGGTGTGTGTTGGCCACATCTTCATGCAGGTGTTGACATGCCACCATTCATGAGGAGAGTAAGGTGCTGTATGGGGGATCCCTGGGGGTCCCTGCAGTTAGACCCCCTGTGATCCTGCAGATAGGGGATAAGTTTTCATATCCTGCATAACTCCTTTAAACGACCAGGAGATCATAGGGGTCCCAGCTGTCTGTGTCAGGATTCGGCAGGCTGGTGGTGGATCCTCTGTGTCAGTGAGGGATTGCCGTGGACCGTACCGGTGGACCGGTTCTAAGTTGCTACTAGTATTCACCAGAGCCCACCGCAAAGCGGGATGGTCTTGCTGCGGCGGTAGCAACCAGGTCGTGTCCACCGGTAGCGGCTCAACCTCACTGACTGCTGAGACTGGCGTGGAACAGAAGGACAAGGCAAGAGCAAGGTCGGACGTAGCAGGAGGTCAGGGCCGGCAGCAAGGGTCGTAGTCAGGGGCAACAGCAGAAGGTCTGGAACACAGGCTAGGAACATACACAAAACGCTTTCACTGGCACACGGCAACAAGATCCGGCCAAACCAGGAAGGGGAAGTGGGTTTTTATAGGAGGACACAGGTGCAGGTACTGATTGGGCCAGGCGCCAATCAATGGCGCACTGGCCCTTTAAATCTCAGAGAGCCGGCGCGCACGCCCTAGGGAGCGGGGCCGCACGCGCCGGGACTGAGCGGACGGAGGACGGGGCAGGTGAGGAGACTGGGATGCGAGCCTCGGGCAGGCGCGTCCCCGACGAAGAATGTAGTGCAGCACTCCCGGTCAGCGAGTCTGACCGGGGCGCTGCACGGAGGTGAACACCGCGAGCGCTCCGGGGAGAAGCAGGGACCCGGAGCGCTCGGCGTAACAGTCTGACACACCCTTTTCCTTTGGGTAGTGGATACATTTTCCTACACTGCAGTACCTCTTTAATATGGTCACCAGTTCACAAAAGTTTGATGTCTCCGACATCTGAGATGTATTCTTCTGCAGTTATTTTCACATGTGTTTTCCTTTATAAATGTAACTTTATATACACAGAGTAAAATGTATTTATAGTATCAAACACAGGGATATCGCTACTTAACAGATTTATGACCACATACTGTACATAATTCCACATTTTATGAGAGTCATCCCTCATAATAGCCATGTGTTTATGTAATATACTAAAATATACTAATAAATAAACCTGCGGATACCAAGGACTGGACATTATGATACATACTAATAAATAGAAATGTATAAAAAAAATACATAAAAAAGTTCTGAACCTTATAATGTAATTATCATGGCATCTGCGGAATAAGCTGTTCTGTGGGTGGGTGCCCTAGGCTTGTGTTTTTATCCCTATCCACCAGTGTTTAAAGCAGTGTTTCCCAAGCAGTGTGCCTCCAGCTTTTGCAAAACTACAACTCTAAGCATGCTCGGACAGCCGTCAGCCAGGCTGTGCCACACTGCTCCTTTGGGAACCAGGGCGGCTCCATTTTACATTTTTAGGACATTGGGGGGAATTTATCAGTGTTGGTGTAGGTAGATGTTTTTTGTAGATTGTTTTGGCTGGTCTAAATTTGGTGCAATTGCACCAAATTGCCATACTTGTGCAAGGCACATGATAAATTTTGTGTAAAGTTCTAAATCTCCACACAGTTCTATTTGTACACCTGAGCTGCTTTCAGGGTACCACACTATGGGTCGGATGCAGAGTGCCCAGTCCACAGAGTGTAAGGAGTGATGTATAGCATATACATATAAAGGGTGCAGTGCATCGCTACTTACCTCCGCCGGCTGTATAGTATACAGGGGTGCATAGCATACTATACAGGAGCCCATCAAGGAGTTAACCCACGCTGCTGTTGAGCATTTCTGGGTTTAGTCTTTGTGCGTTATCCTGTATATACAGCTGTCTATAGATGATTGTTTGTCACGATCACACCCTATCGGTCCAGCTAAGACGCTAGAGAGAGTGTGATGGTGCAAGGGTTAAAGCCGACAGACCTCTGGGTATCCACTACAAGTCCCAGCAAGTCACCAAATTAACCCTTAGATAAAAGTGTTTTACCAGAGCCTCCTTCAGAAAGGTGAGCTCCTATATTTAGAGATCAAAGACCAGAGCTGATTAATTAAACATTTAATCTGATAAAAGGTATCACAGTGCTATATATATAAAAATACAGAAACAAATGACATACAGGTACAAAAATATATAAAAGAGTTTTGCAAGGCAAGTTCAGAAAACAAAGGATGAAGTTCTTACAGCATGATGGTATAGCAGTCCTTCAGTGAGAGTGCTGTTCTTAGGATGGTCTTGTCAGCTTGTTGCACAGCATTGAACACCCAACTTTTAGTCTAGCATTGTTTAAATATCATATCTGCTCTCTTGGGAGGGAGACTCCATTCCCCCCTCCCCTCTGATCCCACCAGGGGGTCTTCTCTCTTCCTGACCCCTTATCTCTTTGATTATATGATGGGACCAGAGTGCATGACTTCAAAAAAGCCTTTGACTTCAAAGGAGATGTAAACAAACAGCCAGACCCCCCAATAAAATGCAATACACAAAACACAGTCTGAATGACCTCTCACCCATGTCTTGGATAAGACATTACACAGTTACAATTATAATACACATATCGGATTTTAATAATCAGGCCTTGGGCCTGACACCTCCCCCTTAAGATGGGGACAGAGAGATATTGCCTGCCAGCCTGATAGATCTGTCTCCATTAACCGTCTATTTCTTTTCTTGACACCACAGGCCCTGCATTCCCAGGCAAAGATGGCACTGAAGGGGCCTAGTACCTGATTAAGCTGCCTCCTCCTTTCATCTGAGAGCTGTGGATTGATCTCCACATCCTGAAGGGATCCTTGGCTCTGAGCTTCCTCCACTAGGTCTAGTAGGGGATCACTACCCAGCCCTTCCTCTGGTGCACTACATACACTGAGTACCACATTCTCAGGGTCATAGTATGCCATATTAATGTGGTACTGTCTCTGCCTCGGATCTTTCTCATCAAGGGCAACTACATATGTGGTGGGTTCTAGGCGCTGCAGAATGGGGAAGGGACCCTCCCAGGCAGCCTGCAACTCTGCCTGATGGGGTTCAGAACCATTCCCTTCTGTCCCACTTCATAGACCCGGTCCCTTGCATTGTGATCATACCAGTACTTCTGCCTGGACTGTGCTGCTATGAGGTTGTCCTGTACCAACCCAGTCAATGCCTGCCTCTTGTCCCTGAATTTCAGAACATACTCCACCACAGAAGTCTCTGGGGCATGTAGCCCCCCTTCCCATTCTTCCCTAACTAAATCGAAGGGTCCCCGCACTTTGTGACCATATAATATTTCAAAGGGCAAGAAACCTGTAGATACTTGGGGTACCTCCCTGTAAGCGAATAACAGATGGGGTAAATACTTTTCCCAGTCTCTGCCCTCTGATTCTACAAATGTTTTTAGCATTTGTTTCAAGGTGCCATTGTTAGCGGACACTCTGTCCAACCAATGTAGAGGGTTGTGATCAGTTATGACAGTAAAATCCCTGTCATACAGGTATGGCTGTAATTTTTGAAAAGCCCAGACCACAGCTGGACATTCCTTCTCTATGACCGCATAGGCCACTCCCAAATGTCCTGCCAGGGGAGTCTCATGGACCAACCTCAGCAGCTCTTTCCTGTACTGCCTAGGAACCACTAACTGCCTTTCTCTCTCCTGGGCCCCTAGCATGCCTTTGTAAAGGGACTCCCAGAACAAGATATCATTTTCCCAATATACCCGATGCCCATCTGTGTCAACATCTGTATGTTCAGCACGTTGTCTCAGCCCTTCAAGGGAAATGTCACTGCGCAGAGCTTCCCGGAAATGCTCATTTCCCTCCCCCATCTCGGGGCATTTGGGAGCACATTTCCCCCAGATGAACTAGCATCTCCACCTTCCTCTCCCTCAGTTCCAGACATAACAATGTTACAGGCATCATACACAGGACTTTCACTCCTTCCATCCTCCTCCTTAGGCTCACAGGATTGGGACATATCACTCACTGCTGGACCCTCATCCTTAAATGTCACCAGGGGCACACCAACCCCTCCCCCTAGCCCATCTCCACTAGGTGTTGGCATTGGCAATGCATTATCACCACATGTCACAATACACCCCATTTCACTTTTGGAAAACATTACTGGCTCAGTCACAGGTAAACATTTATCAATCCCCTGCACCCCCTCCCAGTCACCACGTTTCACAATGTCTCCCAAAGTCTCGCACAGTACTTCAGAATGAACAGGGCTCTCTCCTAGCCCTTCTGGTGTGCAGGTAGTGTCCTCTGGAGCATAATGACAGAGCATCCGACCCAAATCATTCCCCAGCAGAACATTAACAGGGATGTCCTCAGAGACCCCCACCTCCCGCAAACCTTTGCCTGTACCCCAATCCAGGTACACACAGGCCATGGGCACAGCAGGCCGCACACCTCCAATTCCTTTTAAAGCCATGGCTCTTCCAGGGATGATGTCCTCTGTATCCACCACTTCAGGTCACACCAATGTAAAGGAGGCTCCAGAATCTCGCAAACCCACTGTCACCCGGTCACCCACAGTTAGACTCTGCAGGTTATCCGCTTTTTTCTCCACCGCTCCGGACACCAGAAGAACGGCTGTGTGTCCTCCAGCTACTGGTGGAGAATTCTTTTTGTTGGGACAAGTGGCACTCAGGTGCCCAATATTGTTGCATCTGTAACATCGGCGGGTGTCCCCCTGACCCAATGTGGCTCCTGTTGCTTTTGGGAATGATGGCAAGAATTTCCCGGCTGACCTGGTGGTGCTTTGTGATTGTGTGGCTCCCCTTCAGGTACTTACTCCAGCTTCTGCAGATCCACGCTTTGCTGCTGGCGCCCGGTTGTTGGCAAAGTCATCTCCTAGTTCTGCTGCTTCCATGGCTGTCTTGGGCTTGCGGTCCAAAATCCACTCTCTGGCTTCAAAGCTCAGCGTTTGGAGAAACTGATCCAGGACCATCAAGTCCTCCAGGGCCTCATAGGTAGTGACCTGTAGGCCCCCAGTCCATTGCCTGAATGCTGACCTGCGTGTTCAGTGCAGCTTTCTGTGGTGCTTTGTTGCAAAGTCCTAAATCTTTTCCGATAAGCCTCTGGAGTCAAATTAAAACTTTTTAGCAGGGCAGATTTTATTACCTCATAGTCCTGGTCACTTTCAGAGGGAAGCGAAGCAAACCCATCCAGAGCTTTCCCTCGCAGCCGTGGGGTTAGCTATCGTCCCCACTGTTCCTTAGGTAGATGGAACTGCCTGCAAACCTTTTCAAATCCCCTCAGGAACACATCCAGATCACCATCTTTCTCCAACATGGGAAATGTTCCAAGCGAGGTTTGTGGTCTCCTTGATCCTGCACATCACTGCGTGCGGAGGAAGCATCCCCTCTCAGCCTCAGAACCTCCAGTTCATGCCTTCGCTGGGCCTCTCTTTCTGCGGCTTGTGCCTGGGCCTCTCTTTCTGCGGCCTCTCTCTCTGCAGCCTGTACCTGGGCCTCTCTCTCTGCAGTTTGGTCCTGGAGAAGCAGTTGGAGTTTCATATTGGCATCCACATTCCCAAGGTGTTGTAAGGCAGTCCGCATATAAGAGTCCAAGGCCTCATGTGGAGTACTGTCCTGATGGGGAGTAATGTTGTATTCCCCAGGAGATATCAGTCCTTGGATGGCAGTTCCAGCTGTAGGACTTTGTCTCATGTCACTCAGCTCTTCTGCACGGGCATCATACTCCACAAGATCAGCAATAAGTTGTTCCTTATTCTTTCCTGCAGTAGGGATGTCCTTTTCTTGGCACATTAGCTCCAGTGCAGGCTTGGACTGCTTGTGATATGCCTCCATATTTCCGAGATGAGACAAAGGAGGTAAAACAGGAGATGGGGAGGACAGAACTGTCTTGCACTCTTTTTGTATGTCTTTTAAACCAGCACTGAGCTCTGTCTTTGGAATTTACACACAAGAAGATATATGCAATTTCTTTTTTAGTGCTAAGATTTCCTTACAGGTAAAATTCAGCAAGCACTAAAAATCTCAAAATATATCCCGACGCTGCCACCAGTTGTCACGATCACACCCTATCGGTCCAGCTAAGATGCTAGAGAGAGTTTGATGGTGCAAGGGTTAAAGCTGCCAGACCTCTGGGTATCCACTACAAGTCCCAGCAAATCACCAAATTAACCCTTAGATAAACGTGTTTATCTTCAGAAAGGTGAGCTCCTATATTTAGAGATCAAAGACCAGAGCTGATTAATTAAACATTTAATCTGATAAAAGGTATCACAGTGCTATATATATATAAAAATACAGAAACAATTGACATACAGGTACAAAAATATATAATAGAGTTTTGCAAGGCAAGTTCAGACAACAAAAGATGAGGTTCTTACAGCATGATGGTATAGCAGTCCTTCAGTGAGAGTGCTGTTCTTAGGATGGTCTTGTCAGCTTGTTGCACAGCATTGAACACCCAACTTTTAGTCTAGCATTGTTTAAATATCATATCTGCTCTCTTGGGAGGGAGACTCAATTCCCCCCTCCCCTCTGATCCCACCAGGGGGTCTTCTCTCTTCCTGACCCCTTATCTCTTTGATTATATGATGGGACCAGAGTGCATGACTTCAAAAAAGCCTTTGACTTCAAAGGAGATGTAAACAAACAGCCAGACCCCCCAATAAAATGCAATACACAGAAACACAGTCTGGATGACCTCTCACCCATGGCTTGGATAATACATCACACAGTTATAATTATAATACACATATAGGATTTGGGCCTGACACAGGCAGATGTCAACAATTAGAGGCTCCCTGTTTAGGAACACCCCAGGGGAGAGAGCCCAGGAGCTTAGCGTTAGCCCCAAAATCAGCTAGCGCTAACCCCCCAATTATTACCTGGTGTTTTTTAGGCTGAGGAGGGCCAGTAACAATGGTCCTCACCCACCCTGGTAACATCAGGCTGTTGTTGCTTGGTTGGTATCTGGCTGATACTGAATATAGGGGGAACCACACACATTTTTTTTTATAAAAAAAAAAAAAAAAAAAAACGCATAGGGTTCCCCCTATTTTCAGTATCAGCCAGATGCCAACCAAGCAGCAACAATCTGACATTACCAAGGTGGGCGAGGACCTCCCCAGCCTAAATATCACCAGCCTGTCACTGCCTAGGCCCAGGAGCACCATTTTTTACACTCAGGGGCTGTTGGTACCGACTCTTGCCGGCACCCCTGGGGTGGTGGGTACCGGTTAATAATTGGGGGTTAGTGCCGTCTGATTTTGGGGTTAACGCTAAGCCCCGGCATCCCCTGCCGACCTGACTGCTGTCCAGAAGGCCATCATTGACACTCTCAAGCAAGAGGGTAAGACACAGAAAGAAATTTCTGAACAAATAGGCTGTTCCCAGATTGCTGTATCAAGGCACCTCAATGGGAAGTCTGTGGGAAGGAAAAAATGTGGCAGAAAACGCTCCACAACGAGAAGAGGTAACCGGACCCTGAGGAAGATTGTGGAGAAGGACCGATTCCAGACTGGGGAAGCAGTGGACTGAGTCTGGAGTAGAAACATCTAGAGCCACCGTGCACAGGCGTGTGTAGGAAATGGGCTACAGGTGCCGCATTCCCCAGGTCAAGCCACTTTTGAACCAGAAACATGTCAGCTGCCACTTTTGAACATGCCATGTCAGCTGCTGGTGTTGGTCAACTGGGTTTTATCAAGGGCAGGTTCAATGAAGCTAGCTATCAGGAGATTTTGAAGCACTTCATGCTTCCATCTGCTGAAAAGCTTTATGGAGATGAAGATTTGATTTTTCAGCACGACCTGGCACCTGCTCACAGTGCCAAAACCACTGGTAAATGGTTTACTGACCATGGTATTTCTGTGCTCAATTGGCCTGCCAACTCTCCTGACCTGAACCCCATACAGAATTGAGGGAAATATTGAAGAGAAAGTTGAGAGATGCAAGACCCAACACTCTGGATGAGCTTAAGGCCGCTATCGAAGCATCCTGGGCCTCCATAACACCTTAGCAGTGCCACAGGCTGATTGCCTCCATGCCACGCCGCATTGAAGCAGTCATTTCTGCAAAAGGATTCCCGACTAAGTATTGAGTGCATAACTGAACATAATTATTTGAAGGTTGACTTTTTTTTGTATTAAAAACACTTTTCTTTTATTAGTCGGATGAAATATGCTAATTTTTTGAGATAGGAATTTTGGGTTTTCATGAGCTGTATGCCAAAATCATCAGTATTAAAGCAATAAAAGACCTGAAATATTTCAGTTGGTGTGCAATGAATCTAAAATATATGAAAGTTAAATTTTTATCATTACATTATGGAAAATAATGAACTTTAGCACAATATGCTAATTTTTTTTAGAAGAACCTGTATATAAAACTCAATGGCCCTCATTTACTAAGAGTGTCGGTTTAATCTCTGAGGGTTTTCCCTGAATTCTCTGAGTGAAAATCTCCATATTTACTAATCTGTCGCCCGACAATTTTTTTTTTTTGGCGCACAGGTTTGGAAATGTGTCCCACAGGTTTCCTGAAAGTGTCGCATGTTCTCGGAGTAAAAAAAAATCATCTCCCTGATTTACTAATGTGTTGCATGGGAAAAAAATTGTGTCCCACGGGTTGGAAATTGTGTTGCACGGAAAATTGTATATATGTCCCCCGCACAGCGCATGTATATATGCCCCGCACAGCGCATATATATATGCCCCACACAGCGCAATCATATGCCCCGCACAGCGCGTTATATATGCCCCGCACAGCGCATCTATATACACATACCTCTGAAGCGCTATCAATGACTAATGCAGTGGTCTCCAACTTGCGGACCTCCAGATGTTGCAAAACTACAACTGCCAGCATGCACGGAGCATTCTGGGAGTTGTAGTTTTGCAACATCTGGAGGTCCCCAAGTTGGAGACCACTGGCTAATACTTGTCAATGATAGCGCTTCAGATGCATGTGTATAGAAGCAAAGTGGGGAGCAGACATATAGCGTTATCTGGTCCCCATTTCGCTACAATACACAATCCTCAGCCATCACCGGAGCTGCCCCATCGCCTCCCCCATCCCCGGTGTTATAATTACCTGTTGCCGGAGTCCGAGGTCCGCGATGCTCCTGGCTTCGGTGCTCTTGCTGTGCGCTGTCACTGTACGCACTGATGGTGACGTCCCCAACGCACGTCGTGATGTCACCATCAGTGCGCACAGTGACAGCGCACAGCAAGAGCGCCGAAGCCAGGAGCATAGCGGACCTCAGACCCCGGACCCCGGCATCAGGTAATTATAACACCAGGGATGGGGGGAGGCGATGGGGAAGCTCCGGTGATGGCTGAGGATTGTGTATTGTACCGAAGTGTGGACCAGATAACGCTATATGTCTGCTCCCCACTTTGCTTCTATACACATGCCTCTGAAGTGCTATCATTGACAAGTATTAGCCAGTGGTCTCCAACTTGTGGACCTCCAGATGTTGCAAAACTACAACTCCCAGAATGCTCCGTGCATGCTGGGAGTTGTAGTTTTGCAACATCTGGAGGTCCGCAAGTTGGAGACCACTGCATTAGTCATTGATAACGCTTCAGAGGCATGTGTATATAGATGCGCTGTGTGGGGGCATGTATAATATATATCTGCATGCGCTGCGGGGGGTATATAATAGCGCGGCGGGGGACAAGACATATTGCGCTTGCATGGGGGACAAGATCTAATTTTGGATGCCAGACGCCATTTCCTACCAGACCCCATGGAATAGAACTCTCTAACTTTTGTAAGTATGTCCTCATTTCATCTCTTGAACAACTACCACCATCATTTGTTTTCACCACTGCAAATGTATTTAGCTGTATTTAAATAATCAATCTGGTATGTCCCTCATCCTGTGAATGTGTACTCCCATTCCCCCATCATTGCATTGTCATGTATATTTATTACTGTTATCTGGCTAGTGTTTATATTTTATTTGATCACAATTTATTTCCCCTGAGTGATCCCAAACTGTTTATTTTTTCTTAACTTTCTTTCCTTTTTCACACCTGATTGCACTCCTCTGCCAATCTTCTGGCTTAGCCTAGCACTATATATCAGAGGCTATAGGTCTTGTAGACCTTAGGTCTGGAGACATTCAAATATGCCATCTAATACTGCCATCTAAAGTGCTTCTTAAGTGTGATATCAAGAATTATACCAGAATTGAACCAAAAGGGAACTAACTCAACATTATAACTACAAAAGTAAGTCACTCTTTTCAGAAAAAACAAAAAACAAACATGCACATACTTATTACTTACATCATTGCGATACATTTTCTCTTCTATCCCCCACCGATTTCTCCGGTGGACTCTATATACATCTGTCCATGCCTCCTTCCCTCACCTATGTATTGTTCGCATGCACTGCTCAGCATCATAAACCACCCAAAGTCACCTCATTCCATGGTACAGCACAGAAGTCGCTTCATCACTTCACCCAGCCATCTGCTCTTCCTTTTCTTTCTTCTGCTTTTAGCTGCTGGGGACATTGCTCCTAACCCTGGCCCACCTTTCACTAATATTTGCTCTACACTATCTGCCTCTTGCGGAACCACTACAAACTTTAACTGCGCTCTCCTAAACTCTCGATCTGTGTGCAATAAGCTCACCCAGATTCATGACTTATTTCTCACTAATTCTCTTAATCTGCTGGCTCTCAGAAACATGGATACAACCTTCTGACACTTCTCTCGCTGCTTTATCTTATGGTGACCTTCACTTTTCCCATACCCCTAGATCTGACACCAGGCATGGTGGAGGAGTTGGGGGTGCTTCTAGCCCCACAATGCACTTTTCGAGGAAAACAAGACTTCTTCAGACTATCTGCACTATAAATTCATGCATAAATCCTATTACTCCGCTCTTCATCTCGCCAAACAAACATATTTTACCTCCCTCATCTCCTCTCTGTCTAACAACCCAAAACGCCTTTTTGACACGTTCAACTCTCTCCTTCGGCCTAAAGTACAGACCCCAATCACTGATCTCTGTGCTGAAGACCTGGCCAAATACTTCAAAACTAAAATCAATGACATTTGTGATGAAATCCTCTCCCAGTCCCCTAAAAGTTCTGATCCAATTCCCAGCCACGTCTCCTCTTCATCACTCTCAGTTTTTGAGCCTGTAATGGAGGATGAGGTTTCCAGGCTCCTCTCCTCCGCCCGCCCCACTACCTGCTCTAGTGACCCTATGCCTTCACACCTCATCCAGTCTCTCTCTCCTGCTATCAGCTGTCACCTAACTAAAATCTTTAACCTCTCCCTCTCTTCTGGGGTCTTTCCTTCCTCTTTCAAACACTCTATCATAACCCCACTATTGAAAAAAACATCTCTGGACCCATCCTGTGCAGCCAACTATCGACCCGTGTCAAATCTCCCCTTTATCTCCAAACTCCTGGAACGCTTGGTCTACTCCCGCCTTATCCGCTATCTCTCCGAGAACTCTCTCCTTGACCCCTTACAGTCTGGTTTCCGCTCCCTTCACTCCACAGAAACGGCCCTAACCAAAGTCACTAACGATCTTCTGACGGCCAAATCAAATGGCAATTTCTCTTTACTGATTCTCTTGGACCTCTCTGCGGCTTTTGACACACTGGATCACCAACTCCTCCTCAGTAGTCTCCGCTCCATCGGTCTCAAGGACTCTGCTCTCGCCTGGTTTTCCTCCTATCTCTCTGGCCGCTCCTTTAGCGTCTCGTTTTCTGGCTCTACCTATTCTCCTCTTCCCCTTGCTGTCGGGGTTCCCCAGGGATCGGTCCTGGGTCCTCTACTCTTTTCACTCTACACATCCCCCATTGGAAAAACAATCAGTAGATTTGGTTTCCAGTACCACCTCTATGCTGATGACACCCAACTCTATACCTCTTCCTCCAACATCACCCCTGCACTCCTACAGAATACAAGTGACTGTCTCTCTGCTGTCTCAGACATCATGTCCTCTTTATATCTGAAACTAAATCTTTCGAAAGAAGAACTTCTTGTTTTTTCTCCATCAACTGATACTGTACATAACCCCGACATTTCCATCTCGGTATGTGGGACTACCATAACTCCCAGGCACCAGGCTCGCTGTCTTGGAGTTATACTTGACTCTGATCTGTCTTTCACTCCCCATATTCAGTCCCTTTAACATTCTTGTCACCTGCATCTCAAAAACATTTCCAGAATCCGCCCGTTTCTCACTACTGAAACTGCTAAATCTCTCATTATTGCTTTGATTCACTCCCGCCTTGACTACTGTAACTCTTTACTAATAGGCCTTCTTTTCTCCAAACTCTCTCCTCTTTAGTCCATCCTTAATGCCGCAGCCAGACTCATCTTCCTCTCCAGCCGCTACACCGACGCCTCCTCCCTGTGCCAGTCACTACACTGGTTACCAATTCAGTCCAGAATACAGTACAAAATCCTCAGTCTCACAGACAAAGCTCTCCACAATGCTGCACTTCCCTACATCTCCTCTCTCATCTCTGTCTGCCATCCTACACGTTCTCTACGATCTGCTGATGATCTCACACTAACATCTTCTATAATCCGAACTTCTCACTCCCGTCTCCAAGACTTCACTCGTGCTGCCTCGGTTCTCTGGAATGCTATCCCTCAATCCCTCAGACTCAACAACAACAACATCCAGTTTCAAACGTGGCCTGAAAACACATCTCTTCAGACAGGCCTACAACATATTCTTTAATTGGCCTCAACATATCCTTAACATATCCCCACACCTCTTGTTTGAATAGTTATTGTGTAATATTATGTCTGATACTTGTCTTTGTTTATACCCCATAATTGTAAGCGCTGCGGAATCTGTAGGCGCTATGTAAATAAAATTATTATTATTATTGCGCAGCGGGGGGCAAGATATATAGAAGCTGTGGGGACATATACATGTACACATCATACATCGCTGGAGAGCGGACCATGCCGCCCCCTCCCCTGCTTAATAACTTTTGATCGGATCGGGTCTCAGAAGTGAGACCCGATGCGATCAACCCCTGTACTAATACCCCCAACATGGAACAGACCCTGTTCCATGATGGGGGTAGGATTCACTCGGTTTACATCATAGTCCGAGTGTTTTTTCTTTTTTGTCGGGAACACGCCCCTTTTTGTGATAACCACACCCATTTTGACGGGTTTAAAAAACACTCGGAGTGATGATATCTTTTGTCGGGTTGTGCAACCAAATTTGTGTCGCATGGGCTATGCGACACAAATTTGGTCGCACAACCCGACAAAAACTGTCGGTTTCATGTTAGTAAATGAGGGCCAATGTGTGTGTATGTGTGTATGTTCCAGCATCACGTCCAAATGGCTAACGATATTAACATGAAACTTGGGACACGTGTTACTTATATGTCAACAACAAACACAGGATAGGTAATTTAACCCTTACTCACCCCCATTTGCCAGGGGCGGGGTTTTTGTTTAAAGCCCCATACAAGTCTATGGGAAATATATGTTACTGCATAACTCCCAAACGGCTGGAGGTATTTCCATAATACTTGGTCACATGTTACTTATATGTCCACTTAAAATATAGGATAGTTAATGTAACCCTTAACTACCCCCATTTGTGAGGGTCAGGGTTTTTGTTTAAAGTCCCATGCAAATCAATGGGATATGTATGTTCCCACATAACTTCCGTACGGCTGTAGATATTTCAATACCTGGTACACATATTACGGGTCGGGATAGGAGGTCAGGATAGGAGGTCCGGAGAGGAGGATGGGATAGGAGGTCGAGATATGAGTACGGGATAGGAGGTCGGGATTGGAGGTCGGGATTGGAGGTCGGGATTGGAGGTCGGGATAGGAGGTCGGGATAGGAGGTCGGGATTGGAGGTCGGGATAGGAGGTCGGGATTTTTAGGTCGGGATAGGAGGAAGGGATAGGAGGACGAGATTGGAGGTCGGGATAGGAGGACGGGATTAGAGTTCGGGATTAGAGGTCGGGATAGGAGGTCGGGATAGGAGGTTACGATAGGAGGTCAGGATAGGAGGTCGGGATAGGAGGTCGGGATAGGAGGTCGGGATAACGGGTTGGGATATGACAACAATATATGAGGACGGGATATGAAGTCAAAAGCTTCCTCTGTTGATTTTCCTCCACAACAAGGATTATGAAGGAAAAAACGGGCAACGCTGGGTACTCAGCTAGTTCAAATATAAAAAACACAACACATTGATAAATTAGTATCCACTGCAAAATGCATTTCACAATACACCAAAGAGTACTTGCTTTTTGCTCTATCAAAAAGGATGCACAAAAAAGACGCAAAATAACTCACTGCTCAAGAATTTGTGCTACATATAGAAAAGAAAAAAGATTCTACCACCAATGATAAATTCCCCCCATTGTGTGTTCTGTACAGGACCCTGAAGAAGCTCCTGTCCTCTACATAGACATTGATAACAGCTCCCAGCAGATCTTTCTTCCTCTTATATGTAAGGACTTGCTTTATCTGTATTAGTATCTACTTAGTTTTCTTTAAACCTCACTTTTGTCTATTTTGGACTATATTTTGGGGCTTCAGAATCATTTATCAGGTTTCCAGAGTTATTGTCTCAACATACAATGGTTTCAACATACAATGGTCATCCTGGAACCAATTCAGATTGTAACTTGAGAGACCGCTGTAATAACTAATTGATGCCCTAAACAAGAATAAATTGTATTGAAGCGAGTTTTAATAAATTGATAGAACAAGACCCATAGTCCATATGCAGAATACAGAATGATTATTCCTCGCATTCATTATTCATCCTGGTGCATTGGAGAAACATTCAGAGTATTTATAATAACCGCACTGGGACACATTCACAAAAGATTTTAATGTAGTGCAAAATTTGCCAAAATAACACACACTTCATATTATACACGAAGCGAGCAGACTGACACGTCCTCTTAACCCCACATAGATGAGAAGTATTACAAAACAACTTACAAGGGTTGGACAAAATCCATTACAAACATGCGCCAAGAAAAGAATGAAAATATTTGCACATCTTCTTTAAGTGTATCTGCCTCTTCATCTCTAGCTGTTAATCAGGCAATATAGCCTAAACCAGATACAAAGCATACGAGTGTTGGTGGAGTTGGTTGTTTTATTCCAATATAAAGGATTTCTACAGTGTCAGAGAGGTTTGGCTCGGGGTCCACTATGCCCCAGGGCTACAACACCTCCCTCTGCCTGGTGACTGGCACTCATGAGTACTAATGAGCATTATGGCACAAGCGCGGTGAGTCTGACATGATCAGGGCTGCTGCAAGGATTTTTGCCACCCTAGGCGAATGCTAATTTTGCTGCCTCCTTGACTCCGCCCATTGGCTCCACCCTTTGACACGCCTCACCTTACTACTGGGGTGACACACTGTAACAAATCTCTTTATCATGTAATAACCTTACTAGGGTGACACACTGTAACAAACCTCCTCCTTATGTAATCGCCTTACTACTGGGGTGACACACTGTAACAAACCTCCTCATTTAATCTGCTCGCCAAAAAATTGCAAAGTCCAAAATAGTGTATTTTTGGTCACTTTTTATATCATGAAAAAATGAATAAAAAGCGATCAAAAAGTCCAATCAATACAAAAATAGTACCGATAAAAACTTTAGAACACGTCGCAAAAAATGTGTCCTCATACTGGCCCGTACGCAGAAAAATAAAAAAGTTATAGGGGTTAGAAATTGAGAATTTTTAACATATAAATGTTCCTGCATGTAGTTATGATTTTTTTCCGAAGTACGACAATATCCAACCTATATAAGTAGGGTATCATTTTAACCGTATGGACCTACAGAATAAAGATAAGGTGAAATTTTTCCGGAAAAATGCACTGCGTAGAAACGGAAGCCCCCAAAATTTACAAAATGAAATTTTTTCTTAAATTTTGTCGCACAATGATTTTTTTTTTCTGTTTTGCCGTGGATTTTTGGGTAAAATGATTAATTTCACTGCAAAGTAGAATTGGTGGCACAAAAAATAAGCCATTATATGGATTTTTAGGTGCAAAATTGAAAGTGTTATGATTTAAGGATGAGTCCTTAAGGGGTTAAACCTCTGTACATTCACAACTGTAGATCACATGACCTAGGAAGGTTATACATTTATTATACCTATACATTAAATAATAGACAGGTAAATACAATTATATGAGGCGACCAAGGGGCAAGCCCTGCAGGAGAGCCCTGTGGAGATGGAGGAGGTCTAGCTGAGGGGACTTTAGACAGGGACAGGACAAGGTCCTGTACCGGGATACCACACCTGCGTCTGTCTGCTTGAATAATGTTGGTGCTCCATGCAGAACTGAATGCCTGCTCAGTCAATCACCACCAGTGCAGCTGTCATGGGCGCCCTCCCTCTGTTCTCTCTTCTCTAGCGGGCAATGGACGCTCCATGCAAGGTTTGCTGGTGGTGTGCACTCCATGCGAGCACTCACCCTGCAAGCTCTAACTGCGCTCCCTGCCTGGGATGGGGGGGTCGTGGGTTTTAGCAGGGCTGTGGAGTCGGTAGATAAATGTTCCGACTCCAACTCCAACTCTGACTCCGGAGTTTTCTGTGCTTCCAACTCCGACTCCTACTCCCCGACTCCGACTCCTCTGTATTACTATGTGAATGTATTTTATACATTCCTTGAAGGAAAGAAAGGCAACATGCATGTCATTACCACAGGACTACTGGCTGGGAAGCCAACAGTCTACTGTATTGAACAGTTTGTGTGCTGATCTGCTGCTGAAGATAGGGCAGTGGGAGGATCCATGAAGGGGCATTTATTATAAAACATGATTTCCCTACTGCACAGAGCGAGTTCGGGCGATACAGGGGCTGGAGCATCGCTACATCACGGCTCCGCCCCTCGTGATGTCTAGCGGTGGAGTACCCCTCTAAGCTAAGAATCAAGTTTACAAGTTTTTATAGCCTTAGCTGAATGGCAGCAGTTTTTCCAATGGTTTACAGCTTTAGTCTTGAACTATTGACCCTCCATTCCCTTCACTTATACAAGTGTCTCTAGTCCTGCAAAAAACATATTTACTTAATCCCTTATCAGTGAGAGGCTAGGTTACCCATGGGTTCCCTGTAACCGCAGAACACAACACTATGGAAAGTATAAGTATTGCCGCTCCTAATTGTGCGTTGGGTGCCAAATAGTAAAGCACATGAAAAGCATGCTTCTTCACAGTCACTTAACGTGTTTGTTTTGCGGTTACATGAGGCACTGCATGCATTGGTCTTTATTCTTACAGTAGAGAAGTAATTAATTATAACTTTTTGTGAATTAAGACATTTAAACTTGCTTTTTTTAAATTTTTTTATTCCAATCTAAATTTAGTAGGAGTCGGAGTCGGTGCATTGTTTGTACCGAAAATTTCGTCCGACTCCTCGACTCCGACTCCACAGCCCTGGGTGTTAGGGGGTGCTGGTGGCGTGCGCTGACAGCACTCCATGCGTTCAATGGGGGGAAGGGGGGGGGGCGGGTGCTTGTGGCGTGTGCTGATAGTGCTCCTTACAAGCGCTCACTGACCTGGCCGGCTCTGACAATCTTCTGTTGTGTGGTGGCCCAGTACAGGAGTTGCACCTTTCTGTTCTGTGTGGCGGACTCTATCTCAGTGTCCCCTGAGTCCACCCTTATTATATATGTCTCAAATGGTTAATAAGTGCCTTATATTACACATGAGAATGTTTTTATAATGTTCATATGCCTTTAAATGTTGTTACCAAGTCATGTAACCAGGGACGGTGTCAGTTACCTGGTGACTTGTGAGGTGACCTATGTGACTCCCCAAAAGACCTCCTATATAAAACTAAGGGAGGAGCTAGTTCAGTTTCTTGAGTTTGAGTCTTTGCTGAGTACAGTACAGTCAAGACCTGAGGGTGTCTGATGTCCTGAAGAGACCCAAGGCTTAACCACGCAGTCACGCTTCCACCAACCAAGTGCCCCACAGGTGAACGTCAAAGCCTGGTAAGCTATATAAGGGGTGAAATCTAGTCAGTCCTAGTCAAGTCTACTACAAGTCCCAGAGAGCCCGCAAGCCTCCTAAGTCACTGGTCATCTCCTTAGGCCTAACTGAGTTGTAAAGACTATTCCATCTGTCTGCTTCAGTAAAGCGGCCACCTCTTGAGAATCACTCGCAGACAAACTCTGCCTGCGCCAAAATATCTGTTAAGCCTTTTATTTCAATCACCAAACGGAGCGGGTTTGACGTTAGCCAAGAGAGGCGGAGATGCTGCACAAAAACTTTTTTTCATTGGAATAAAACAAGCATATCTACAAAGGTATGCTTTGCATAAGCTTGTTACCCCCTAATACACTATGTCACCCCTGTTTAACAGCTGTAGATTAAGTGACAGATGCTCTAAAGTTACATTTTGTGACATACTTTACGTCACTATGTACCTAACCACAATACTTACTAAAGTTTAGCAGTTTGACTACAGCTGAGTACATTTACATGGAGTGCTGATTTATGGGAACTTTACAAAGGAGAATTTTATTTGTTTTGTAATAAATAAATAAATAAAAAATTGGGCACAATCTTAGATCTCAAAGCGTCATACTGGACTTAGCTGAGGCATAGGAACTGTCACGATTCGGCTGGCTGGAGGTGGATCCTCTGTGCCAGAGAGGGATTGGCGTGGACCGTGCTGGTGGACCGGTTCTAAGTTGCTACTGGTATTCACCAGAGCCCGCCGCAAAGCGGGATGGTCTTGCAGCGGCGGTAGCAACCAGGTCGTATCCACCAGCAACGGCTCAACCTCTCTGACTGCTGAAGATAGGCGCGGTACAAGGGAGTAGACAAGAGCAAGGTCGGACGTAGCAGAAGGTCAGGGCAGGCAGCAAGGATCGTAGTCAGGGACAACGGCAGGAGGTCTGGAACACAGGCTAGGAACACACAAGGGAACGCTTTCACTGGCACAATGGCAACAAGATCCGGCGAGGGAGTGCAGGGGAAGTGAGGTATAAGTAGGGAGTGCACAGGTGAGAATACTGATTAGGCCTGCTGCGCCAATCAGTGGCGCAGCGGCCCTTTAAATGGCAGAGACCCGGCGCGTGCGCGCCCTAAGGAGCGGGGCCGCGCGCGCCGGGACAACACAGACGGGGAACGGGTCAGGTACGGGAGCCGAGATGTGCATCGCGAGCGGGCGCGTCCCGCATCGCGAATCGCATCCCGGCTGGGAGTAATATCGCAGCGCACCCGGTCAGCAGGTCTGACCGGGGCGCTGCGAAAGAGAGAACGCTGCGAGCGCTCCGGGGAGGAGCGGGGACCCGGAGCGCTCGGCGTAACAGTACCCCCTCCCCCTTGGGTCTCCCCCTCTTTTTGGAGCCTGAGAACCTGAGGATAAGACTTTTGTCCAGGATGTTGTCCTCAGTTTCCCAGGATCTCTCCTCAGGGCCGCAATTCTCCCAGTCGACCAAGAAGAATCTTTTACCTCTGACCATTTTGGATGCTAGAATCTCCTTCACAGAAAAGACGTCAGAAGATCCGGAAACTGGAGTGGGAGAAACAACTTTGGGAGAGAAGCGGTTAAGGATGAGTGGTTTAAGGAGAGAGACATGGAAGGCTTTGGGAATACGGAGAGAAGGAGGAAGAAGGAGTTTGTAAGAGACAGGGTTGATCTGGCACTTGATTTTGAAAGGACCAAGATAGCGTGGTCCCAGTTTGTAACTGGGGACACGAAAGCGGACATATTTAGCGGAGAGCCATACCTTGTCTCCGGGAGCAAAAATGGGGGGAGTTCTTCTTTTTTTATCAGCAAATCTTTTCATCCGGGATGAAGCCTGTAAAAGAGAATTTTGGGTCTCTTTGCATATGGTGGAAAGATCACGAGTCACTTCATCCACAGCGGGCAAACCAGAGGGCAAGGGAGTAGGGAGGGGAGGAAGAGGGTGACGGCCGTACACCACGAAAAATGGGGATTTAGCAGAAGATTCGGAGACTCTGAAGTTGTATGAGAATTCGGCCCATGGTAGAAGATCTGCCCAGTCATCCTGGCGGGAGGAAACAAAATGCCGTAAATAGTCACCCAGGACCTGATTAACTCTTTCTACTTGCCCATTGGATTGGGGATGATAAGAAGAAGAGAAGTTTAATTTGATCTTGAGCTGTTTACAGAGGGCCCTCCAGAATTTAGACACGAATTGGACGCCTCTATCTGAGACGATATGCGTGGGCAAACCGTGAAGGCGAAAAATGTGTACAAAAAATTGCTTTGCCAACTGAGGCGCTGAAGGAAGACCAGGAAGAGGAATAAAATGTGCCATCTTGGAAAATCGATCAACGACCACTCAAACAACTGTGTTGCCACGGGATGAGGGCAAGTCCGTAATAAAGTCCATACCAATCTGTGACCAAGGCTGTTCAGGAACAGGCAGAGGATGAAGGAGACCAGCAGGCTTCTGGCGAGGAGTCTTATCCCGGGCACAGACAGTACAGGCCCGCACGAAATCAATAACATCAGTCTCCAGAGTCAGCCACCAATAAAATCGAGAGATGAGTTGCAAGGATTTTTTGATGCCCACATGGCCTGCGAGGTGGGAGGAGTGTCCCCATTTGAGAATCCCGAGACGCTGGCGTGGAGAAACGAAGGTCTTCCCTGGAGGAGTTTGCCTGATGGAAGCTGGAGAAGTGGAGATCAGACAGTCCGGAGGAATGATGTGTTGCGGAGAGACCTCTACTTCAGAGGCATCAGAAGAACGAGAGAGGGCATCGGCCCTAATGTTCTTGTCAGCAGGGCGAAAATGGATTTCAAAGTTAAAACGGGCAAATAACAACGACCACCTAGCCTGGCGAGGGTTCAGTCGTTGGGCAGACTGGAGGTAGGAGAGATTCTTGTTATCAGTGAATATGATAACTGGAAATTTTGATCCCTCCAGCAGGTGCCTCCATTCCTCAAGCGCCAATTTAATGGCCAGTAGTTCTCGATCCCCGATGGAATAGTTTCTCTCCGCCGGGGAGAAGGTCCTAGAAAAAAAACCACAAGTCACAGCATGCCCGGAAGAATTTTTTTGTAGAAGGACAGCTCCAGCTCCCACTGAGGAGGCATCTACCTCCAATAGGAAGGGTTTAGATGGGTCAGGTCTGGAGAGCACGGGAGCGGAAGAAAAGGCAGACTTGAGATGTTTAAATGCGTCTTCCGCTTGGGGGGACCAGGACTTGGGATTGGCATTTTTCTTGGTTAAAGCCACGATAGGAGCCACAATAGTGGAAAAGCGTGGAATAAACTGTCTGTAATAATTGGCGAACCCCAAAAAACGTTGGATAGCACGGAGTCCGGAGGGGCGTGGCCAATCTAAGATGGCAGAGAGTTTATCTGGGTCCATTTGTAGTCCCTGGCCAGAGACCAAGTATCCTAGGAAAGGAAGAGATTGACATTCAAAGAGACATTTCTCCATTTTGGCATAAAGTTGATTGTCACGAAGTCTCTGAAGAACCATGCGGACATGCTGGCGGTGTTCTTCTAAGTTGGCAGAAAAAATCAGAATATCGTCCAGATAAACCACAACACAGGAATATAGGAGATCACGAAAAATTTCATTAACAAAGTCTTGGAAGACGGCAGGGGCGTTGCATAGGCCAAAGGGCATGACCAGATACTCAAAGTGTCCATCTCTGGTGTTAAATGCGGTCTTCCATTCGTCCCCCTCCCTGATGCGGATGAGATTATAAGCACCTCTTAAGTCCAGTTTGGTAAAGATGTGGGCACCTTGTAAGCGATCAAAGAGTTCCGAGATAAGAGGTAAGGGGTAGCGTTTTTTTACCGTGATTTTATTAAGTCCGCGGTAATCAATACAAGGACGTAGGGAGCCATCTTTTTTGGACACAAAAAAAAATCCAGCTCCGGCAGGAGAGGAGGACTTGCGGATAAACCCCTTTTTTAAATTCTCCTGGATGTACTCCGACATGGCAAGAGTCTCTGGAGCAGACAGAGGATAGATTCTGCCCCGGGGTGGGGTAGTACCCGGGAGGAGGTCAATAGGACAGTCATAAGGCCTGTGAGGAGGCAAAGTCTCAGCTTGCTTTTTGCAAAAAACTTCAGAATAGTCCATATAAGCCTTAGGAAGACCGGATACAGGGGGAACCACAGGGTCACGGCAAGGAGTACTGGGCACCGATTTAAGACAGTCCTTGTGACAAGAAGTACCCCAGTTCTTGATTTCTCCTGTGGACCAATCAAGGGTTGGGGAATGGCGTTGAAGCCACGGTAATCCAAGAAGAATTTCAGAAGTGCAGTTGGAGAGGACCAAAAATTCAATTTTTTCGTGATGAGGTCCGATGCACATTAGGATAGGTTCCGTGCGGTAACGCACGGTACAGTCCAATCTTTCATTGTTAACAGAATTGATGTAGAGGGGTCTGGCGAGACTGGTCACCGGGATGTTGAACCTGTTGATGAGAGAGGCCAAAATAAAATTTCCTGCAGATCCGGAATCCAAGGAGGCCGTAGCAGAGAAGGAGAAGGTAGAGGAAGATATCCGCACAGGCACAGTAAGGCGTGGAGAAGCAGAGTAGACATCAAGAACTGTCTCATCTTTGTGCGGAGTCAGCATACGTCTTTCCAGGCGGGGAGGACGGATAGGACAATCTTTCAAGAAGTGTTCGGTACCGGCACAGTACAGGCATAGGTTCTCCATGCGGCGTCGTGTCCTCTCTTGAGGTGTCAAGCGAGACCGGTCAACTTGCATAGCCTCCACGGCGGGAGGCACAGGAACGGATTGCAGAGGACCAGAAGAGAGAGGAGCCGGGGAGAGAAACCGCCTCGTGCGAACAAAGTCCATATCCTGGCGGAGCTCCTGACGCCTTTCGGAAAAACGCATGTCAATGCGGGTGGCAAGATGAATAAGTTCATGCAGGTTAGCAGGAATTTCTCGTTCGGCCAGCACATCTTTAATGTTGCTGGATAGGCCTTTTTTAAAGGTCGCCCAGAGGGCCTCATTATTCCAGGATAATTCGGAGGCAAGAGTACGGAATTGGATGTCGTACTCGCCAACAGAAGAATTACCCTGGACCAGGTTCAGCAGGGCAGTCTCAGCAGAAGAGGCTCGGGCAGGTTCCTCAAAGACACTTCGGATCTCCGTGAAGAAGGAGTGTACAGAGGCAGTGATGGGGTCATTGCGGTCCCAGAGCGGTGTGGCCCATGACAGAGCTTTCCCAGACAGAAGGCTGACTACGAAAGCCACCTTAGACCTTTCAGTTGGAAACTGGTCCGACATCATCTCCAAGTGCAGGGAACATTGCGAAAGAAAGCCACGGCAAAACTTAGAGTCCCCATCAAATTTATCCGGCAAGGATAATCGTAAGCCAGAAGCGGCCACTCGCTGCGGAGGAGGTGCAGGAGCTGGCGGAGGAGATTGTTGCTGGAGCTGTGGTAATAGCTGCTGTAGCATCACGGTCAGTTGAGACAGCTGGGGACCTTGTTGCGCTATCTGTTGCGACTGCTGGGCGACAACTGGCAGTGGGACTTCAGCGGGATCCATGGCCGGATCTACTGTCACGATTCGGCTGGCTGGAGGTGGATCCTCTGTGCCAGAGAGGGATTGGCGTGGACCGTGCTGGTGGACCGGTTCTAAGTTGCTACTGGTATTCACCAGAGCCCGCCGCAAAGCGGGATGGTCTTGCAGCGGCGGTAGCAACCAGGTCGTATCCACCAGCAATGGCTCAACCTCTCTGACTGCTGAAGATAGGCGCGGTACAAGGGAGTAGACAAGAGCAAGGTCGGACGTAGCAGAAGGTCAGGGCAGGCAGCAAGGATCGTAGTCAGGGGCAACGGCAGGAGGTCTGGAACACAGGCTAGGAACACACAAGGGAACGCTTTCACTGGCACAATGGCAACAAGATCCGGCGAGGGAGTGCAGGGGAAGTGAGGTATAAGTAGGGAGTGCACAGGTGAGAATACTGATTAGGCCTGCTGCGCCAATCAGTGGCGCAGCGGCCCTTTAAATGGCAGAGACCCGGCGCGCGCGCGCCCTAAGGAGCGGGGCCGCGCGCGCCGGGACAACACAGACGGGGAACGGGTCAGGTACGGGAGCCGAGATGCGCATCGCGAGCGGGCGCGTCCCGCATCGCGAATCGCATCCCGGCTGGGAGTAATATCGCAGCGCACCCGGTCAGCAGGTCTGACCGGGGCGCTGCGAAAGAGAGAACGCTGCGAGCGCTCCGGGGAGGAGCGGGGACCCGGAGCGCTCGGCGTAACAGGAACACTGACGACCACACAATTTTTTTTTCGGATGAAACAAATTAATTGCTGCACAATGAAGTCCTGACCAATCCAAACTGTAGCTAGAGAGTCACAGGTTGGGGAACATTGCTGTAGAATGGAGAAGTAGCTTGATAAAAAAAAATCAGAAAGCTGCGCTCCAAAAAGTCTCCATGTAGTCTCGGTATTAAAGTAAATCTCCATCTTTAATTATCTTGACAGTTTTAGGTCCAACATTCTCACACTGCTGATCAGCTAATTGCCGGCTGCAGCAATGTCCCACATCGGCCAGTGACAGGCTGAGCCGCAGTGTCACGTATTGAGCACTGGCACCAGCAAGAAGACCAGTGCCGGAGCTCCATACATCACATTGCCACTCAGTCTATCATTGGCTATGGCAGGTTGAGGATTAGCCATTGGGCAGTGTAACATGTTGACCACTGGCAAGCAGGAAGAGGACAGCCCTGGAGGACTGGAACAGCGATACTGGGACACTGGGGGAGTGTCAGTGAGTAAGTCCAGATTGTTGTTTTATATGCCCACAGCCCGGGAATGATGGGTCAAAAAAGTTCTAAGCTGGACTTCCCCTTTAATCCCCAGAATTAACCTCCCCAGAATTAACCAGTATACATGTTAGACTCAAAATTTCGATATATTTGGTAGGTTTACAGCTGTGTAAGGAGAAATTGTGATTTTGTTCTTACAATAGGTTACAGTGTCCCTGTCATTTAGAGAAGAGGCGTTTAATGAAGGTTTCTATTTAAGTCCGTCTACTTGCACATACATCTCATCAGGGTGCCTTGTGGGTAATCCAGATTTAAACAGGTGCAATTTGCACCAATCATACTCATTTTATCAAAAGACCTATACTTCCTTCTGGCAAGAATCCAAATTCATAAACTAAATCTAAAACTGTCTGTAATTTCTTTATGAGCTTCTCAGTTCTCAGTGTAACAGAGTATACCCCCATTTCAGATCTATCCATGAAAAATAAACTAAACAAACAGATAGGACCAAGTTATGCTTCCCGTTCTGCCAGCACAGAACACTGCGAGCACCGGGACAGTAAGTGATGGCTGATGAAGGTCATTGGTATCGTAAGTCTATAGTACTTTTAATAAACACTGGGAACTAAGGTGTCTCTTGCATTTAGATACATTAACACAGGACAGGTATAAACAGATATAAAAATGTGCCCTGTGTAACAATGGTCAGATAAGCCTCTGTGCTGCCCTCATACTGTATGTAGAATGTATGTATGTATGTGACATCTGCAATTGAGAAAGGGTACGCAGTGACCCGAAACGCGTCTTGCCTCTGATGTGCCTGTAAAACTTATTTGGTGCAATAAATATGGTTTTACTTGATTAAAAAACAGAACAGTGCTTTACTGGAACAGGGCAGAAGATGGAGTTTTTATTTTTATTTTCATGAACCTGAACCTTTGTCTCTGGACCCACTGATTCGTTGTCCAGCAATCACTCCTCTGGCCTGCAGTTCCTTGGTACCCCGACATATGGGGTGATATGCATCAAAACTAAGAGGTGTCACGGGTGAGAGTCCACTTTTAGACTGCCACTATCCTCTTATACTCGCTGGGTTACACGAGGCACTGCCCTCTTTTCTTCTTTTTATCCTCTCTATATCTCCAAAAGGATAAAGATACTCTAGAGAGAGTTCAGAGAAGATACTAAACTAGTACATGGATTGCAAGATAAAACTTACCATGTACCAAGGACCTTAACATGTATAGCTTGGAAGAAAGAAGAGACAGAGGGGATATGGTAGAGACTTTTAAATACATAAAGGGAATCTACACGGTAAAGTAGGAGATCATATTTAAAAGAAGAAAAACTACCACAAGAGGACATAAATTAGAGGGGCAAAGGTTTGTGCAGTAATATCAGGAAGTATTACTTTACTGAGAGAGTAGTAGATGCATGGAATAGCCTTCCTGCAGAAGTGGTCGCTGCAAATACAGTGAAGGAGTTTAAACATGCATGGGATAGGTATAAGGCTATCCTTCATATGAGATAGGGCCAGGGACTATTGATAGGATTCAGATTATTGGGCAGACTAGATGGGCCAAATGGTTCTTATCTGCCGACACATTCTATGTTTCTATGTACCACTTCCTTGGCCTGTCCTGTCGCCAGATTTATGGCCAATTGAGAATTTATAGGACCAGCTGGGACACCATCTTTGGCAACCTACGAGTGTGAAGGATCTACAGGATCAGCTGCAACATCTGTGGGCAAATGTGCCACAGGATGCCATACAGAACCTGTAAGCCTCGATACCCAACTGTATCTCATCTCCTATTCAGGCTAGAGGTGGTCCAACATGGTACTAGAGGCTCCATTCAGAAATTTTTGCTGTAATATCGTAATCACATATATAATCATTACATTCACACAATGCGCATATAAAGTTTCAACAATTCTAACAATGTCTTATTGGTAAACAATAACAACACGCTGCATCTAGCATTGAAAGGGTAAAATTCTGCAGTACATTAAGCTAATCTGTCTATTAAAACTAAAAGAATTGCAGACTTTTTTTTTATTCTCTTGGAGTCGAATTGAAGTGTGTAGAATACAATACTCCGCAAACTTCCCCAAATCTAACAAAATCGGCATAATAGCTGCTATTTCAGTGGAGTTCCCACTGTGCTGTGCTGCACAATTCCATTTAAAGCCGGCCACAGATCACTCCGCTGTCTCTCCTAATCTGCTCATTTTCTCGTTGGTTTAGACTGGTATTTTCGGGACACATCACACTCGTTCCATGCACTTGCCATCCAGACAGCAGGAGCATTTTCATGAAGCATCACTATAGCCCATTCCCGGGAGACTTTCACCTCCAGCTTTAGACCATGACCTCTTGTTCTAACACTTCTGCTCCTCTCACATATCCTTCCTTCCCAGATCTGCTGAATTCCTGGATGATTTGTTTCCTCGTGTTCAGCATTCATCTTACACATGCAGCGCCGCTCACTAATATTCTACTGCTGTAACCATCTCCTTTACTAAAATTATCAATATTCAACAATGACAGGGAAGTATCTTCATGTCCATTATCTAACCAACGATGAGCCTGCATTGTTCACTTTAGTTATAGGTCTAATGTAAATCTGTAATAGGGTCCCCACCTACCAATTGTGTTATATAGGACTGGTCTTATATTGTGCATAGAGACCGTTCAGGTTTCCTCTTGCTCCAAAGCCCAAATGATACTGCAGCCTCTAAATTCTACACAGTTACGTCCCCATACGGGAACACAAGGACCAATATAGTCAGGTACTGTACAATGATAATTCTGAAAGTCGTCATTAGGGTAGGGTCACACACAGGGCATCTGCAGTGTATTTCACGCTGTGGATGCGCTACCGGCTGTCACAGAGAGAGGGCAGAGAGAGCTCCTAGCTGCAGCTGGGAGCTTGCTCTGCCAGCAGCGCATCCACAGCATGAAACCCTACCCTAAAGCCTAAGTGTGACCCTACCCTAAATCGATATATATAACTCAACGTGTGTGTGTATGTTCCAGCGAAACTTCCACAGGGTTGGAGATAACTTGGTATATGTCACTTGTATATCAACAAAAAAATATAGTAGACTTAAATAATCCCTAGCCTACCCCCTTATGCCAGGGTTGGGGTTTTCTCTAATAATAGTTAGTGCAGGATATGAGGTCAAGATATGAGGACATGATTTGAGGATGGGATATGTCAAGGTCAGGATATGAGGTCAGGATATGAGGTTGAAACACAAGGATATGAGGATGGAATATGAGGTCGAGATAGAGGTCAAGATATGAGGATGGCATATGAGGTCGAGATATGAGGACCGAATACAAGATTGAGGATAAGAGTTCGGGATATAAGGATGGAATACGTGGTTGAGATATGAGGTCAATATATGAGAATGGGATATGAGGACAAAATATGAAGGATAGCTGGAAGGGATATGAGGGTGGAATATGAGGACAAGAGTGTCATTGTTGCTTTTCCTCTCCCACAAGGTTTATGTAAAAAACACAGAGTTCTCTGCTAGTTAATAAAATAGAATTGTGGGATTAAACGTTGATCCATATGGACAGGGTTTATTATCTTTATATGTAACTACAGCTCTTGATAAATAAAGGGTGATTCAAAAGGATAGTATAATATTAAAAGATTATTGTAAAGTAACCTCAGAGTTAAATGGCTGTTGAATAAAAGTCAAAGCAAAACTGCCCATAGGAACCAGTCACAGCACAGCTTTCATTTTCCAAAATGAAATGTGCCTCATAGTGTGACATACGATGATGACAGCTCGACAAGAAAAAGCTTTTTGCATTTTGGAATTTGCAAGAACGGGGTACTGCTGTGAAAGTACAGGGAAACTTTCTGAATAAATTTGGTGAATGTGCTCCGCATAGAAAATGCATGTCACGTTGGTTGAAGCAATTTAAAACCACTGGGTGTTTATGTCATGGGAAATGTCTTGGTCGCCCAAAGAGACAGCAGGATGGTCACCACCACATTTCCATTTGTGAAAAATGAATCATAATCACCTGTGTAAAAGATGGCGTGTGGTGTCTGCCCAAATCAACATGGCGCTCGAATAGACACAGAGCTCCCCGCCGGATGTGACACCACACCGTAATGGGGCAAGTATGACTGCAAAAATCAAGATGGGGAATGCTCATACTAGTAATAGTTAACAGCACAAGATGACATAATCCCCTATGTTAAACATACGACACAATATATTTGTAATGCAAATAAGAAAGTAAAGAATATAAAATAATAATGCAGAGTAATTCAATAAGTTCCTCTATGTAGAAATTACAGACATATTGTCATGAATCGGCTGGCTGGAGGTGGATCCTCTGTGCCAGAGAGGGATTGGCGTGGACCGTGTTGGTGGACCGGTTCTAAGTTGCTACTGGTATTCACCAGAGCCCGCCGCAAAGCGGGATGGTCTTGCAGCGGCGGTAGCAACCAGGTCGTATCCACCAGCAACGGCTCAACCTCTCTGACTGTTGAAGATAAGCGCGGTACAAGGGAGTAGACAAGAGCAAGGTCGGACGTAGCAGAAGGTCAGGGCAGGCAGCAAGGATCGTAGTCAGGGGCAACGGCAGGAGGTCTGGAACACAGGCTAGGAACACACAAGGGAATGCTTTCACTGGCACAATGGCAACAAGATCCGGCGAGGGAGTGCAGGGGAAGTGAGGTATAAGTAGGGAGTGCACAGGTGAACATACTGATTAAGCCTGCTGTGCCAATCAGTGGCGCAGTGGCCCTTTAAATTGCAGAGACCCGGCGTGCGCGCGCCCTAAGGAGCGGGGCCGCGCGCGCCGGGACAAGACAGACGGGGAACGGGTCAGGTACGGGAGCTGGGATGCGCATCGTGAGCGGGCGCCTCCCGCATCGCGAATCGCATCCCGGCTGGGAGTGATATTGCAGCGCACCCGGTCAGCAGGTCTGACCGGGGCGCTGCGAATGAGAGGATGCTGCGAGCGCTCCGGGGAGGAGCGGGGACCCGGAGCGCTCGGCGTAACACATATGCTAATTCTCCATAATAACAATGGTATATATAACTACTTTAGGACATGCGCCAAAATGTACAGCGCTGCAGCAAGTAACTTCGTGACACGGCTATAAAGTGAGCACAGGAGCTGGTGAGCAGGTGAGCTTCATTTGCTATCAGCAGCCAGAGCCTCACTGATCATGGTGGACATCAGCAATCCCACTGATGTCTGCCATTAACTCTATAGACGCTGTGATTAATGCAGATCACCGCATGTATAGAAAAAACCATAGGTTTCGGTGGTCTTATCAGACCCCCACTGTGCAATCACAGGGGTCTGATAAGCACAAACGGCTGCCAGATGTTTCTTAACTTTCGCTGGCATGCAAGATCGCCGAGCTTCTAATGCAGCCTGGAGAGCCAGGCTATACAAAAAGATCGCTGATAGTACTGATAAGTACATAGCAATCTAATGGGGGCTTAACCTCTTAAGGATGCAGGGCGTACCTGTATGCCCTGCACTCGGTCCCGGCGGCTAATGACAGCCGGGACACTGGGCTAATATCGAGCGCCATCGTGCGCTATTAACGCTTTGGATTCGGCGTTCAAAGTTTATCGCTGCGTCTAAAATGAAAATTAAAGCTTCCCGGCAGCTCAGGTGGGCTGATCGGGACCATAGCAGTGAAATCGCGATGTCCAGATCAGCTAGAACGCGAGCAGAGGTCCCTCACCTGCCTCCGTCGCGTCCGATTGGGAATTGATTACTCCAAGCCTGAAATCCAATCGACCGCCGATTACACTGATCTTTGCCATGTTAATGCATGCATGGCAGTGATCTGTGTATGAGATCAGTATGTGCAGTGAAATAGCCATCTGGGGGCTATAACACTGCAAAAAAATAAAGTTTAAAAAAAAAAGTTAATAAAGATCATTTAACACCTTCCCTAATAAAAGTAAGAATCACTCCCCTTTTCCCATTAAAAAAAAAAAAAAACTGTTAGGCTAGGTTTCCACTTGTTTTTTTTTCTGGCAGTTTTTGGAAAACTGCCACTGCAGTTTTTGAGCCAAAGTCAGAAGTGGATCCATAAGGGAGGAGAAGTATAAGTCCTTCCTTTATATGTCCTATTCCTTTTGAATACACTTCTGGCTTTGGCTCAAAAACTGCAGTGGCAGATATCCAAAAACTACCAGAAAAAAAACCAAGTGGAAACCTAGCCTAAATAAAAATTTTAAATAAACATATGTGGTATCACCACGTGCGGAAATGTCCGAGCTATAAAAATATATAATTAATTAAACCTCACGGTCAATGGCGTACTCGCAAAAAAATTACAAATTACAAAATAGCGTATTTTTGGTCACTTTTTATAAAATGAAAAAATTAATAAAAAGCGATCAAAAAGTCCGATCAATATAAGAATGGTACTAAAAAACTTCAGATCACAGCGCAAAAAAGGACTCCTCATACCGCTCCGTACGCGGAAAAAGAAAAAAGTTATAGGGGTCAGAAGATTAAATTTTTAAACGTATACATTTTCCTGCATGTACTTATAATTCTTTTTAGAAGCAATACAAAATCAACCCTATATAAGCAGGGTATTATTTTACCGTATGGACCTACAGGATAAGATAAGATGTAATTTTTACTGAAAAATGCACTGCGTAGAAACGGAAGCCCCCAAAAGTTACAAAATGGCATTTTTTCTTCAATTTTGTCGCACACTGAATTTTTTTCCGCTTCACTGTGGATATTTTGGTAAAATGACTAATGTCACTGCAAATTAGAATTGGTGGCGCAAAAAATAAGCCATAAAATGGAATTTTAGCTGCAAAATTGAAAGAGTTATGATTTTTTGGTAATGAGGAAAAAATTAAAAATGCAAAAATGGAAAAAGTCCTTAAGGGGTTAAAAATTAAAAAAAAAAAAAAAAAGGCTTTTTTACACATTTATAAAACCACCACCGTACGAAAAAAAAAATTCCCCATTAAAAGAACATACATTTTTTTTATAAAAATAAGAAAACACTACATATCTGGTATCCCTTTGTGCATAAATGTCTGATCTATTAAAATATAATAATTATCATCACACATGGTAAACAGTGTAAGCATAGAAAAATGTATAAAAATAAATCAAAAAGTTCCATTAAAAGGGGTACTCCGGTGGAATTTTTTTTTTTAAATCAACTGGTGCCAGAAAGTTAAACAGATTTGTAAATTACTTCTATTAAAAAATCTTAATCCTTCTAGTACTTATTAGCTGCTGAATACTACGGAAAACGTATCCCCTATCTTAAGGATAGGGAATAAGTTTCAGATTGCGGGGGGTCCGTCTGCTTGGCCCCCCTTGATCTCCCGTACGGGGCCCTGGTAGTCAGCAGCAATGGGCCGTTCCTGACCACTCACCCAGCCATTCTCAAGGGGCTTGAGAATGTCTGGCTGGGTATGCCAGCCAAAACGTCGCCCACATGCTTGTGTAAATAAAGACCATCACTTTTTTCACCTAAATGGAGTGCAGCAGTCTGTTTGCTGTAAACTTGCAACTTGTCATTTTTAGTGTCACAGTGTTACCTCTGCATACACTGTAGTATTAAGAAAGTTCAAGGGCCGCTGTCAAGTTGTTTGCTGTACACTGCGGGATCTTTTACAGCGTGCACCCGTGCCACTTCTTTGGAGTGCAGCTGAGCTTGGGAGACTGTAGATGCAAGTTTACATACTTGTGAAGGGAGGCTCCTCAGCCACACAACAACTTTATACCACAGTGGCTGGGAGGTGATACCAGACACTGCGGACATTAGAGTGGTCACTCTTAGGAACAGGACATGAAGGGACTATCCGGATGGTACAGTAAGCCCTAGAGGGGAGAAAATCGTAACGGAGGGGCACGTGACAGGGGGATGATGGCCAGGTAAGAAAGGGTTAATTGGGGGTTAATAGTTAGGGTGAGGAGGAGTAGGAAGGGGTACTTAGAGCCAGGGAGGAAGAGGCAGAGCCAGTCGGCACAGCGAGGTGAAGAAGATTGGTGAAGAAGATCACAGCGCTCCCACCCGGTGATGGCTTCTACCGTGGATGAGGTGCTGCTGCAGGTACAAGAGCAGGCGATGCGGAGGGGTCCTCGGTAGTGATGTCGTGAACATAAAATTTTCGGTTTGCGAACAGCGAACGTCAGCAAAAGTTCGCGAATCGGGCGAACCGCCATTGACTTCAATGGGCAGGCGAATTTTAAAACCCACAGGGACACTTTCTGGCCACAATAGTGATTTAAAAGTTGTTTCAAGGGGACTAACACCTGGACTGTGGCGTGCCGGAGTGGGATCCATGGCAAAACCCCCATGGAAAATTACATAGTTGATGCAGAGTCTGGTTTTTAATCCATAAAGGGCATAAATCACCTATTATTCCTAAATGGTTTGGAATAACGTGGTTTAGCCCCCTTTAGGCAGCACATAGAGCCCCCCTTTAGGTATTACATAGTTAGATTGCCCCCTTTAGACAGCACATAGATTCACCCATATTAGGCAGCAAATAGTTAGAGCCTCCCTTTAGGCAGCACATAGTTAGATCCCCCCTTTAGACAGCACATAGATTCACCCATATTAGGCAGCACATAGTTAGAGCCTCCCTTTAGGCAGCACATAGTTAGATCCCCCCCTTTAGGCAGCACATAGATTCCCCCATGTTAGGCAGCACATAGTTAGAGCCCCCCTTGAGGCAGCACATAGTGGGATTCGAACAAGGCAGCAGTACTAACCTCTGAACCACCATGCTACCCTTAGCATACATCTAATATCCACAGTTGCAAAAATGGACAGAGATGTCAGCAGAGAGCACCTGAAAAATGAAGCATGTACACATGCCTGAAAAATTTGGTATTGTTGCAGCCGCTTCTGTAGCAGCGGCCATAAAAAATACAGCTCCATAACAATTGCAGCAGTAGAAGCTAGAAAAATGAGGCATGTACACATGGATAAATAATTGGGTATTGTCGCAGCCGCATCTGTAGCAGCAGCCAGAAAAATTGCAGAACCAGAAAAAGTGCAGTAGCAGAGGCCATAAAAATTAGGCATGTACACATGGATGAAAAATTTGGTATTGTTGCAGCTGTAGCAGCGGCCATAAAAATTGCTGCACCATAACAAGTGCAGCAGCAGAGGCCAGAAAAATTAGGCATGTACACCTGGCTGGAAAATTTGGTATTGTCGCAGCCGCTGCTTTCGCAGTGGCCTGAATAATTTCTGTTTGTTTTGCCAGGTAGAAAGTGCCCTAAAACATTGCGGCTTGAACCCTAGTTGGTGGCGGATAAGTCACGCAAGTCATCCGGCATTCAGAGTTCAAATACAGCAGTGTGTGGACAGCTGTGTCAGGAGCGGATCCAGAGTTTAGTCTTGGGAGGGGCGCTATGATTACACTGCTCAAAAAAATAAAGGGAACACTAAGATAACACATCCTAGATCTGAATGAATGAACTAATCGTATGAAATACTTTCATCTTTACATAGTTGATTGTGCTGACAACAAAATCACACAAAAATTATCAATGGAAATCAAATTTATCAACCCATGGAGGTCTGGATATGGAGTCACACTCAAAATCAAAGTGGAAAACCACATTACAGGCTGATCCAAATTTGATGTAATGTCCTTAACCCCTTAACGACGCAGGACGTATATTTATGTCCTGCGCCGGCTCCCGCGATATGAAGCGGGATCGCGCCACGATCCTGCATCATATCGCGTCGGTCCCGGCACTCATCAACGGCCGGGACCCGCGGCTAATACCACACATCGCCGATCGCGGCAATGTGTGGTATTAACCCTTTAGAAGCGGCGGTCAAAGCTGACCGCCGCTTCTAAAGTGAAAGTGACCCGGCTGCTCAGTCGGGCTGTTCGGGACCGCCGCGGTGAAATTGCGGCGTCCCGAACAGCTGACCGGACACCGGGAGGGCCCTTACCTGCCTCCTCGGTGTCCGATCGACGAATGACTGCTCCGTGCCTGAGATCCAGGCAGGAGCAGTCAAGCGCCGATAACACTGATCACAGGCGTGTTAATACACGCCTGTGATCTGTGTAGAAGATCAGTGTGTGCAGTGTTATAGGTCCCTATGGGACCTATAACACTGCAAAAATTTTTTTTTTAAAAAGTGTTAATAAAGGTCATTTAACCCCTTCCCTAATAAGAGTTTGAATCACCCCCCTTTTCCCATAAAAAAAATAAATAAACATATGTGGTATGGCCGCATGCGTAAACGTCCGAACTATAAAAATATATCATTAATTAAACCGCACGGTCAATGGCGTACGCGCAAAAAAATTCCAAAGTCCAAAAAAGCGTATTTTGGTCACTTTTTATACCATTAAAAAATGAATAAAAAGTGATCAAAAAGTCAGATCAAAACAAAAATCATGAGTCCTCATACCGCCCTGTACATGGAAAAATAAAAAAGTTATAGGGGTCAGAAGATGACATTTTTAAACGTATAAATTTTCCTGCATGTAGTTATGATTTTTTCCAGAAGTGCGACAAAATCAAACCTATATAAGTAGGGTATCATTTTAACCGTATGGACCTACAGAATACTGATAAGGTGTAATTTTTACCGAAAATGCACTGCGTAGAAACGGAAGCCCCCAAAATTTACAAAATGGCGTTTTTATTTTATTTTGTCGCACAATTATTTTTTTTCCGTTTCGCCGTGCATTTTTGGGTAAAATGACTAATGTCATTGCAAAGTAGAATTGGCGACGCAAACAATAAGCCATAATATGGATTTTTAGGTGGAAAATTGAAAGGGTTATGATTTTTAAAAGGTAAGGAGGAAAAAACGAAAGTGCAAAAACGGAAAAACCCTGAGTCCTTAAGGGGTTAAAACCAGTCAAAATGAGGCTCAGTAGTGTGTGTGGCCTCCACGTGCCCGTATGACCTCCCTACAAAGCCTGGGCATGCTCCTGATGAGGTGGTTTCCTGAGGAATGTCATCCCAGACCTGGACTAAATCATCTGCCAACTCCTTGACAGTCTGTGGTGGATGGAGTGAGACATGATGTGCCCAGATGTGCTTAATCGGATTCAGGTCTGGGGAACGGGCGGGCCAGTCCATAGCATCAATGCCTTCCTCTTGCAGGAACTGCTGACAGACTCTAGCCACATGAGGTCTAGCATTGTCTAGCATTAGGAGGGCCAACCCAGGGCCAACTGCACCAGCATATGGTCTCACAAGGGGACTGAGGATCTCATCTCGGTACCTAATGGCAGTCAGGCTACCTCTGGCAAGCACATGGAGGGCTGTGTGGCCCCCCAAATAAATGCCACCCCACACCATTACTGACCCACTGCCAAACCTGTCATTCTCGAAGATGTGGCAGGCAGCAGAACGTTCTCCACGGCATCTCCAGACTCTGTCACGCCTGTCACATGTGCTCAGTGTGAACCAGCTTTCATCTGTGAAGAGCACAGGGCGCAAGTGGAGAATTTGCCAATCTTGGTGTTCTCTGGCAAATGCCAAATGTCCTGCATGGTGTTGGGCTGTAAGCAGTACCACCACCTGTGGATTTTGGGCCTGCATACCACCCTCATGGAGTCTGTTTCTGACCGTTTGAGTGGACACATGCACATTTGTGGCCTGCTGGAGTTCATTTTGCAGGGTTCTGGCAGTGCTCCTCCTTGCACAAAGGCGGAGGTAACGGTCCTGCTGCTGGGCTGTAGCCCTCCTACGGCCTCCTCCATGGCTCCTGATGTACTGGCCTGTCTCTGGTAGCGCCTCCATGCTCTGGACACTACACTGACAGACACAGCAAACCTTCTTTCCACAGCTCGCATTGATGTGCCATCCTGGATGAGCTGCACTACCTGAGCCACTTGTGTGGGTTGTAGACCCATGCTACCGTCTCATGCTACCACTTGAGTGAAAACACCGCCAGCATTCAAAAGTGACCAAAACATCAGCCAGGAAGCATAGGAACTGAGAAGCGGTCTGTGGTCACCACCTGCAGAACCACTCCTTTATTGGAGGTGTCTTGCTAATTGCCTATAATTTCCACCTGTTGTCTGTTAAATTTGCACAACAGCATGGGAAATTGATTGTCAATCAGTGTTGCTTCACAGAAGTGTGATTGACTTGGAGTTACATTGTGTTGGTTTTTCCTGTACCACTTCTTGGGAGCTGTCTAGGCCTTTAACCCATTAAGGACCAGGCCATTTTTCACTGTAGGTCCAGAGCGTTTTTTGCACATCTGACCACTTTCACTTTAAGCATTAATAACTCTGGGATGCTTTTACCTTTTATTCTGATTGTTTTTTCGTGACACATTCTGATGAAAAAATTGAAAATGTTTCTAACTTTGAAGCTCTCTGCTTGTGAAGAAAAGAGACATTCCAAATAAATTATATAGTGATTCACAAATACAATATGTCTACTTTATGTTTCCATCATAAAGTTGACATGTTTTTACTTTTGGAAGACATTACTTTTGAAGAGGGCTTCAAAGTTCAGCAGCAATTTTCCACAAAATTTTCAAAATCAGAATTTTTCATGGACCAGTTCAGGTGTGACGTGGATTTGAAGGGCTTTCTTATTAGAAATACCCCATACCCCACAAATGACCCCATTATAAAAACTGCACCACTCAAAGTATTCAAAATGACATTCAGTAAGTGTATTAACCCTTTAGGTGTTTCACAGGAATAGCAGCAAAGTGAAGGAGAAAATTCAAAATCTTAATTTTTTACACTCGCATGTTCTTGTAGACCCAGTGTTAGAATTTTTACAAGGGGTAAAAGGAGAAAAATCCTCTCAAAATTTGTAGCCCAATTTCTCTCGAGTAAGGAAATACTTCATATGTGTATGTCAAGTGTTCGGCGGGCGCAGTAGAGGGCTCAGAAGGGAAGGAGCGACAGTGGGATTTTGGAGAGTGATTTTTTCATAAATGGTTTTTGGGGGGCATGTCACATTTAGGAAGCCCCTATAGTGCCAGAACAGCAGAAAACCCCCAACATGTCTTACCATTTTGGAAACTACGCCCCTCAAGGCACGTAACAAGGGGTCCAGTGAGCCTTAATACCCCACAGGTGTTTGACGACTTTTCCTTAAAGTCGTATATGTAAATGAAAAAATATTTTTTTTTCATTAAAGAGCAGTTTTTTCCCCCAAATTTACCATTTTTATAAAGGATAATTGGAGAAAATGCCCCCCAAAATTTGTAACTCCATCTTTTCTGAGTATGGAAATACCCCATGTTAGGACGTTAAATGCTCTGGGGCGAACTACAATGCTCAGAAGAGAAAGAGTCACATTTGGCTTTCAGAAAGCAAATTTTGCTGAATTGGTTTTGGGGGGGCATGTCGCATTTAGGAAGCCCCTATGGTGCCAGAACAGCAAAAATACCCACATGGCATAAATTTGGAAACTACACCCCTCAAGGAACGTAACAAGGGGTATAGTGAGCCTTAACACCTCACAGGTATTTCACAACTTTTTGTTAAAGTTGGATGTGTAAATGAAAAAAAAAATGTTTCGCTAAAATGCAGTTTTCCCCCAAATTTTTCATTTTTGCAAGGGGTAATAGGAGAAAATTACCCCAAAATTTGTAACACCATTTCTTCTGAGTATGGAAATACCCCATGTGTGGACGTCAAGTGCTCTGCGGTCAAACTACAATGCTCAGAAGAGGAGGAGCGCCATTGAGTTTTTGGAGAGTGAATTTGTTTGGAATGGAAGTCAGGAGCCATGTGCGTTTACAAAGCCCCTCGTGGTGCCAGAACAGTGGACCCCCCCCCACATGTGACCCCATTTTGGAAACTACACCCCTCACAGAATTTAATAAGGGGTGCAGTGAGCATTTACACCCCACTGGCATTTGAAAGATCTTTGGAACAGTGGGTGAGCAAATGAAAAATTTAATTTTTCATTTTCACAGACCACTGTTCCAAAATTCTGTCAGACACCTGTGGGGCGTAAATGTTCACTGTACCCCTTATTACATTACGTGAGGGGTGTAGTTTCCAAAATGGGGTCACATGTTGGGGGGGGTCCATTGTTCTGGCACTATGGGGGCTTTGTAAACACACGTGGCCTTCAATTCCGGACACATTTTCTCTTTAAAATCCCAATGTTGCTCCTTCTCTTCTGAGCATTGTAGTGCCCCCGCAGAGCACTTTACATCCACATATGGGGTATGTTCTTACTCAGAAGAAATGGGGTTACAAATTTTGGGGGGCTTTTTTCCTATTTTCCCTTGTGAAAATGAAAAATGTATGGTAACACCAGCATTTTAGTGAAAAAAAATTATTTTTTTCATTTTCCCATCCAACTTTAACAAAAATTTGTCAAACACCTGTGGGGTGTTGAGGCTCACTATACCCCTTGTTACATTCTGTGAGGGGTGTAGTTTTCAAAATGGGGTCACATGTCGGTATTTATTTTTTATGTGTTTATGTCAGAACCGCTGTAAAATCAGCCAACCCTTTTACCTCTTGTGAAAATAAAAAGTAAAGGGCAACACCAGCATGTTAGTGTAAAACATTTATTTATTTATTTTTTACACTAACAGGCTGGTGTAGACCCCAACTTTTCCTCATAAGTGGTAAAAGGAGAAAAAGAGAAAAAGCCCCCTAAAATTTGTAGTTCAATTTCTCCCGAGTACAGAAATACCCCATATGTGGCCCTAAACTGTTTCCTTGAAGTACGACAGGGCTCTGAAGTGAGAGAGCGCCATGCGCATTTGAGGACAAAATTTGGGATTGCATAGGGGTGGACATAGGGGTATTCTACGCCAGTGATTCCCCAACAGGGTGCCTCCAGCTGTTGCTAAACTCCCAGCATGCCTGGACAGTCAGTGGCTGTCCAGAAATGCTGGGAATTGTTGTTTTGCAACAGCTGGAGGCTCCGTTTTGGAAACACTGCCGTACAAGACGTTTTTAATTTTTATTGGGGGGGGGGGGGGGACAGTGTAAGGGGTGTACATGTAGTGTTTTACCCCTTATTTTGTGTTAGTGTAGTGTAGTGTTTTTAGGGTATATTTGCACTGGCGGAGGTTTACAGTGAGTTCCCTGCTAGGAGTTTGCGCTGCGGTGAAAAATTTGCCACAGCTCACACTTGAAGCAGAAAACTTACTGTAAACCCGCCCGTGTGAATGTACCCTGTACAATCACATGGGGGGAGGGGGGCAAACCTTCAGCAGTTTAAAAACTACAACACCCAGCATGTACTGACATACCGTGCATGCTGGGAGTTGTACTTTTGGAACAGCTGGAGGCACACTGGTTGGAAAACCTTCAGTTAGGTTCTGTTATCTATCTCAATATTTTCCAACCAGTGTGCCTCCAGCTGTTGCAAAACTACAACTCCCAGCATGAACTGATCGCCGAAGGGCATGCTGGGAGATGTAGTTATGCAACAGCTGGAGGGATCGCAACTACAACTCCCAGCATGCTGGGATTTGCAGTTTTGCAACATCTGGAGAGCTACAGTATAGAGAAAATTGCAAACTGTGGTCCCGCCAGATGTTGCAAAACTACAAATCCCAGCATGCCCTGACAGCAAAAAGTTGTGTGGGCATGCTAGGAGTTGTAGTTTTGCAAGATCTGGAGGGCTATAGTTCAGAGACTACCATATAGTGGTCTCAAACTGTAGCCCTCTAGCTGTTGCAAAACTACAAATCCCAGCATGCCCAAACAGCTGTCTGGGCATGCTGGCAGTTGTAGTTTTTGCAACATCTGGAGTGCTACAGTATAGAGACAACTGTATAATGGTCTCGGACTGTAGCCCTCCAGATGTTGCTAGGCAACTTACCGGCTTCCGTCGGATCCAGGGAGCCTGCTGCACGACATCGCCGCCCGCCGATCTCCGACGCCGTTCGTCGCCCGCAGCCTCGCCTGCAGGGTAAGTGGACTCCGGCGCCGGTCCCCTTCGGCTTCCCCGTCCTGCCTATTGTGGGTGGGTAGGACGGGGAAAACGAAAGTTAACCCCCCCCCCCCCCCCCGCCCCCGATCTGCTATTGGTGGTCGCGTCTAGACCACCAATAGGAGGAATGGCACCCCTGCCACCTCACTCCTATCCCTTCAGGGGGATCGGGGGTGTCTTGGACAATCGTGATCCCCCTTATATTCCGGGTCACCATAGACCCGTAATAACCCGGAATTGCGCAAATCGCAAGTGTGATTTCACTTGCGATTTGCGCCGATTGCCGACATGGGGGGGGGGGTCTAATGACCCCCCTGGGCATTTGCGCGGGGTGACTGCTGATCGATATCAGCAGTCACTCCGGTCCCCGCCCGGCGGACGGCAGGGACCGAAATTCGCACGGACGTACGTGTATGTCCTTGGTCCTTAACTACCAGGATGCTTAGACATACGCGTACGTCCATGGTCCTTAAGGGGTTAAAGGAGTATATACATATATTCTATCAAAGCACTTCATGAACTTTGTGTTGAACTGTTGTTTCAGCCTGTAGCCTTACTTTTTTGAACAGACATACAGTGGACAATTATATCGGGACTTTCATCCCAGTATCACTATGTATATATATGTATTATTTCCATTCTTTGTGTGATCCCTTATATGTTATTTTAATGTTTTTTGTACGCTAATAAAATAAAGATTTACTGATTAATTCTACACCTTATCCTTGTTTCTTGGGGGATGTCTGGTGCTTTTGCACAATTGTAGGTGTAAATATTATTAAATGTATCATACAGTCCTAACCTTGTTTAAGACTCATAGGCCATGTTCACACGTCCGAATTTCCATTGCGGAATTCAGCACGGAAATTCCGCTGTAGGAGAGTCCGGTTGAATTCAACAGGATTCTGCTGCTCTGTGCACATGGCAGAATATCCATGCCAGATGTTTCCAGCACAGAAATTCCATTTTCTGTACCCCACACATTCATTCTTTCTGCAGACACTGCACGGAATGCATAGCGGTCTAGGAGACAGCTGTCCGCACAGAGATTTTCCATGCGGACATTCTGTAGTGTGAACATGGCCTTACATTACAAACAGATAGGATATGTTTAAACAGATATATCAATATTACAAAGATCATAAGACATTTTAAGCAGTTTACGTATAATATATTAGAATGTTTCCAAAAACAGGACTACACATAGGACACGTGGTCACACATTTATTATACTGGAAGAAAGGAGATTTTGTCTAAGGCAAAGGGTTTTTTACACTAAGAACAGATGTGGTTTTATTAGTCTGTACAGACTTTTAAACAACAACTGGATGAATATTTGCTAAAACATAACATTAAGGGATATAGGCCCTGATTTTTTTAGCATGTTGTGATGCCCGCGCTGTAGCATGTTGTGATGCCCGCGCTGTAGCATGTTGTGATGCCCGCGCTGTAGCATGTTGTGATGCCCGCGCTGTAGCGTGTTGTGATGCCCGGGCTGTAGCATGTTGTGATGCCCGCGCTGTAGCATGTTGCAGAAAATTATTTCCAGTATAATAATCAAATATACCAATTACCACAGAATGGGAAAGTGCTAAAGAAGTTTTTACCATTTAAAACTACAGCTCCCAGTATGACCTTAAGTATGTGGTGAGGAGATGCTGGGAGTTGTTGTTTCACCCATCATTACTGCAGAACTTACAAGTGACTACAGCTCTGATATGACATAGTGAGGAGAATACAGAATTATATCAGTGACAACAGGTGACGTCTTCTCTATAGTCTTTCCTTATCTAATTCAGATGGTACATACTGCCGGGTCCAGCTAAATGTTCACTCGACGCAAAGATGGTTCCTCGCTATGTCAGCGGGCTCTGATCCTCTATATGAAAACAATAGTTATTATAATACTGCCAAACACCATATCCTTTGAATATAATACTGGCACACACCCTCTGAATATAATTCTGTACACACTGTACACACTCTGAAAATACTACAACACACTGTACCCTCTGAATATAATACCGCCACACGCCGTATCCTCTGAATATAATACCACCACACACCGTAACCTCTGAATATAATACTGCCACACACCGTAACCTCTGAATATTGTCACGGATCGGTAGGCTGGAGGTGGATCCTCTGTGTCAGAGAGGGTTTGGCGAGGACCGTGTCGGTGGACCGGTTCTAAGTAGCTACTGGTTTTCACCAGAGCCCACCGCAAAGCGGGATGGTCTTGCAGCGGCGGTAGCAACCAGGTCGTATCCACCGGCAACGGCTCAAGCTCTCTGACTGCTGAGATAGGCATGGTACAAGGGATAAGGCAAGAGCAAGGTCGGACGTAGCAGAAGGTCAGGGCAGGCAGCAAGGATCGTAGTCAGGGGCAACGGCAGGAGGTCTGGAACACGGGCTAGGAACAAACAAGGGAACGCTTTCACTAGGCACAAGGGCAACAAGATCCGGCAAGGGAGTGCATGGGAGGAGATCAGATATAGTCTGGGAGCAGGTGGAAGCCAATTAAGCTAATTGGGAAGATTGGGCCAGGCACCATCATTGGTGCACTGGCCCTTTTAATCTAGAGAGCTGGCGCGCGCGCGCCCTAGAGAGCGGAGCCGCGCGCGCCAGAGCATGACAGCCAGGGACCGGGACAGGTAAGTGACCTGGGATGCGATTCGCGAGCGGGCGCATCCCGCTGTGCGAATCGCATCCCCAACTGCCATGACAGTGCAGCGCTCCCGGTCAGCAGGACTGACCGGGGCGCTGCAGGGAGAGAGACGCCGTGAGCGCTCCGGGGAGGAGCGGGGACCCGGAGCGCTCGGCGTAACAGTACCCCCCCCCCCTTGGGTCTCCCCCTCTTCTTGGAGCCTGAGAACCTGAGGACAAGACTATTGTCCAGGATGTCGTCCTCAGGTTCCCAAGATCTCTCCTCTGAGCACTCGACTACAAAGGGTCCAAGATAACGTGGTCCGAGATACAAACTGGGGACACGGAAGCCGAAATACTTGGCGGAGAGCCACACAAAAACAGGAGGAGCTCTTCTCTTTTTTCCGGCAAGCTTCTTCACCCGGGATGAGGCCAGCATGAGGAATTTCAGGGTCTTTTTCCAGATGGTGGCGAAGCCCCGGGAAACCACATCAACAGCGGGCACACAAGAAGGCGTGGGGGTGGGGAGGGAGGGAAGAGGGTCAAGCCCGGCACAGGGCAGAGTGACAACAGGACGGGAGCCGTGAGGAGGAGGCACAGCATAGTCCAGACAGGCCTTGGGGAGGCCAGGTAAAGGGGGAGACACAGAGGCTTGACTGACGGGACTGGGAGCAGACGTGAGGCACTTCCTGTGGCAAGAAGCACCCCAGCTCCCGATCTCCCCGGTGGTCCAGACAAGGGCAGAAGATGGGGGTTGGAGCCATGGCAGACCGAGGAGGACTTCAGAGGAGCATTTGGGCAAAACAAAAAGTTCCATGCTGAAGAGCAGGGGTTCTGTGCGGTAACGCACAGTGCAGTGTAGAAGTAAATCTTCTTTCTTCCTGCGGCGAGTCCTCTCTTCAGGGGTCAGGCGGGACCGATCCACTTGCATAGCCTCCTCGGCGGGAGGCACAGGGGTGGTTTGCAAAGGATACTGTAAGAGAAGTGCTCCGGGCGGTGTGGCACATGGCAGGGCCTTCCCAGGCAGGAGACCACGGCAGAGTCTAGAATCCTCATCAAATTTGTCCGGCAGGGACAAGCAGGGGTTAGGAGCGGCCGGTTGCTGCGGAGGAGTTGCAGGAGCCGGCGGAGGAGATGGTTGTTGCAGCTGCTGTGTCTGTGACTGAAGTTGCTGTATCTGCGGCAGCAGCTGCTGTATCTGTGACTGAAGTTGCAGTGTCACGGTGGTCAAGTATGCCAGCTGGTGATTTCGTTGGGTGATCTTTAGGGCTTGCTGGGCGATCACCGTGGAAATGTCGGCAAGACTTGACAGCGGCACCTCAGCGGAATCCATGGCCGGATCTACTGTCACGGATCGGTAGGCTGGAGGTGGATCCTCTGTGTCAGAGAGGGTTTGGCGAGGACCATGTCGGTGGACCGGTTCTAAGTAGCTACTGGTTTTCACCAGAGCCCGCCGCAAAGCGGGATGGTCTTGCAGCGGCGGTAGCAACCAGGTCGTATCCACCGGCAACGGCTCAAGCTCTCTGACTGCTGAGATAGGCATGGTACAAGGGATAAGGCAAGAGCAAGGTCGGACGTAGCAGAAGGTCAGGGCAGGCAGCAAGGATCGTAGTCAGGGGCAACGGCAGGAGGTCTGGAACACGGGCTAGGAACAAACAAGGGAACGCTTTCACTAGGCACAAGGGCAACAAGATCCGGCAAGGGAGTGCATGGGAGGAGATCAGATATAGTCTGGGAGCAGGTGGAAGCCAATTAAGCTAATTGGGAAGATTGGGCCAGGCACCATCATTGGTGCACTGGCCCTTTAAATCTAGAGAGCTGGCGCGCGCGCGCCCTAGAGAGCGGAGCCGCGCGCGCCAGAGCATGACAGCCGGGGACCGGGACAGGTAAGTGACCTGGGATGCGATTCGCGAGCGGGCGCGTCCCGCTGTGCGAATCGCATCCCCAACTGCCATGACAGTGCAGCGCTCCCGGTCAGCAGGACTGACCGGGGCGCTGCAGGGAGAGAGACGCCGTGAGCACTCCGGGGAGGAGCGGGGACCCGGAGCGCTCGGCGTAACAAATATAATACTGCCACACACTGTAACCTCTGAATACTGCCACACACTGTAACATCTGAATATAATACTGCCACACACTGAACCCTCTGAATATAATACTACTACACACTAAACCCTCTGAATATAATACTACTACACACTGAACCCTCTGAATATAATACTACAACATACTGTGCTCTCTGATTATAACCTTGCCATGAACCCCCTGAATACAATACCGTAATGTATTGTGGCTCATAAAAACCATACTACCCCAAAAATTCCTTATAATATACACTATGGCAAACATTTATCTTTGTCTTTAGACAGTTTTTTTGGGGGGTCTAAAAAAGCAGGGTTTATTTATGCCTTTTTTTGCGCCTTTTGGTTTACACATTTCTGCTGATTTTGAGTTGCAATCCACCGATTTTGGCAATACACATGATATGGAAGGGATTTATGAACTGCGCCTTTTTATAAAAAGGCGCAAAAAAGGTGCAAAACCACCAAAAAGTCTCTAAAACTACACCAGCCCAGACTTAGCTGCGCTTTTTGGTGTATGTGAAGAGAGAAATCTTGGAAAATGTGACCTGCACAAAATGTATCAAATGCTCTGCTACCTTTGAATAAATTTGGTGCTCCTACACATTACCAGCAAAAAAAGGTGTAGAAAAATGCTTCACGTACACCTACAATGATAAATGCTTCACTTACACCTACAATGATAAATGCTTCACTTACACCTACAATGATAAATGCCGGCCTATACCTCTGAAATGCAAAACATTCTGTGCCCCTCATATATAGTAATAATGACCATCCTGTGCCCCCACATATAATAATTATAACCCGTCCTGTTCCCTCCACATAATAATGCCCTCTGTCCTGTGCCCCTCGCATATAATGCCCCCTGTGCTGTTCCCCTCACATATAATGCACCCTGTCCTGCCTCCTCAGGGAGCATTATATGTGAGGGACACAGGACATGGGGCATTATATGTGAGGGACACAGGACATGGAGCATTATATGTGAGGGTCACAGGACAGGGAGTATTATTAGTGAGGGGCATATGACAGGGGGGCATTATAAGTGAGGAGCAAATGTCAGTGGGGCATTATATGCGCACATGACGGGGGGGCCCTGTCATGTGCCCCCACATACAGTGCCCTCCCTGACATGTGCCCCTCACTTATAATTTGCCCTTTTCTGTGCATGCCCCCTCCTCCCAGTTTTAATAATTCCCCTGTACCATATAGCGCCTGAGCAGCTATCTCTAGCTGTCACCTTTCTCACACGCTGCTCCATTCTTGCAGTGTGAGCCGTGGGGACATGATCTCCGGGCGCCGATCTGATGATGTGACTTTTAGTTAATGGAATACCGTAAGAGTCTAAGGCTATGTTCACACGATGGAAATTCCGGATGGATTTCCACATCTAATTCCACGTTTAATTTCCACATAAATTTAGAGCCAGGGTGACAAAAATCCTTGCATTAGCCCTGAGCCTAAAGCATAGGTCTGCAGCCTCTAGAGGGTTAATGTTCTTGTGTTGCATTGTATTTCATGTATGACTGATTTGGTCACATGTAGACTTCTGTCTCAAACATGTAGGAGCCAGTTCCAAGTTCCATTGCGTTCCATTGCGTCCTGTCGAGAACAGCCGTCAAACTCTCTTTTTTTTTTTTCCAGTTTCATAGTCAATGAAGTCCGTTGGGCGCCACTGTTTTTCAGCGGGAATAGTGGGAGAAAAAAATGGCACCGGCAGTATTTTTTCTCCTGCTATTCTCCCCGACGGCTGTCACACTAGTATGAAAAGGGCCTTAGCTGGCCTTTTATAGAGCCCTGAAAAGACTAAAATTAGTGAGCCTAGGTACTGCTAATATCATGCATACCTCCTATAAATACTGTAGGTCTGCTAGCAAATCACTGTTCCTACTTAAAATTCTAGTCTCGCCGAAATACAGATCTAAGGTACAGTCTCAATCTTCAGTCTTACTAAATAGGATTTATCAAGAACAGATAGGTCGAACAAGGACCATTTTGCCTTTCACTGGATCTTTTTATTGGCCTTTGGTTGAACCAGTGCCCGCCTGTCTGCCAAGTCAGGGAGAACTTTCCTGGATACACTTCATCAAGTGTCGCTTTACAGATTACTGGCAAAAGTGTTAGTAAAGTGGAGGCCTTATAATGCACTACAGCATGGTTTACTACGTGTGAAAATCATCGTTCAGCAGTTTTAGTAAATAGACATTAAAACTTACATACTAGAGAAGCCTTAACGTCTACACATATCTGCAGAGTTTAGTTCCATGTGCACATGCCAAAGCACTAAAGATTTTTTTCTGCAAAGTAGTTGTGAAAGAATTGTAATTCAAAGGGACAGTGACCAAATCATCATTCTCCTGATTCCTAAGCTGCACTCATCAAAAATCATATGCAAGGGACTGTGTATTTTCTGTATTTGTGAAAAAGTTTAGTAAAGTTACAAGTTGTTTATAGAATTTTGGCCACTGAGGTCTTATTCCTGGACTTTGGAAACAGCTTCATATACAGAAAAGATCACTGTGGGGTTACCACTCAACTATGGTATACACACAAGGGAACCTATGGATGGAGGGTGATCAAAACACTATTTACAATTGATCACAAAGTGATCACTGTTATGATTCGGCTAGCTGGATGTGGATCCTCTGTGTCAGCGAGGGATTGGGGTGGACCGGTTCTAGGGTTGCTACTGGTTTTCACCAGAGCCCTCCGCAAAGCGGGATGGTCTTGCTGTGGCGGTAGCAACCAGGTCGTATCCACCGGCAACGGCTCAACCTCGCTGACTGCTGAGAAGGCGTGGGAAAGAAGGACTAGACAGAGGCAAGGTCAGACGTAGCAGAAGGTCAGGGCAGGCGGCAAGGTTCGTAGTCAATGAAGGTAGCAGAAGATCTGGAACACAGGCTTTGGACAACACTAACGCTTTCTCTGGCACAAGGTCACAAGATCCGGCCAGGAAGGGAAGGGGAAGTGAGGTTATATGGACAGGGAGCAGGTGGAAGCTAATTTAGACTGATTGGGCCAGGCACCAATCACTGGTGCACTGGCCCTTTAAATCTTAGAGAGCTGGCGCACGCGCCCTAGAGAGCGGAGCCGCTCACGCCAGAACATGACAGCCGGGGACCGGGATGGTTAAGTGGCTTGGGATGCGATTCGCGAGCGGGCGCGTCCCGCTATGCGAATCGCATCCCCATCGTGAATGTCAGTGCAGCGCTCCCGGTCAGCGGGTCTGACCGGGGCGCTGCAGAGAGGAGAACGCCGCGAGCGCTCCGGGGAGGAGCAGGGACCCGGAGCGCTCGACGTAACAATCACTAGTACCCTAATCTTACCATCCACTTATTAATTACTATTGTAAAACATAACTTTTATTGTCATTATGCCTAATATTAAAATGCCAACAGGCGGTCTCTATATGAATTGACAAGTATTCCTAAAGCCAACAGGTGGCTTTCTCAAGAGCTATAGGGCAAATGGCGTGTATGGGAGCCGATTTGGAGGTTATATAACCTCCCCTTTGTGATGTCATCAAACAAGATATTGTTGCATTATTCCTTCTGAGTTCATTGGTGAATCAGTGATTGATGTTACTCTTGACCAATAAGGTCTATCACATTCCGTGACGTCTGTAGACTTCCCATCATGCCTCTGCATCCATAAACATAATTGACAGGTTAGTTGGCCAATACTGGTTTTACCTATTATCGTCCGCTTCTCTTACTGGTTACTTCAGGTTCTTTCCGTACCTGCGCATACTTCTATGCGCGAAAAGATAGCTGCCAGCATCGTCTATCCAGGACGGCGCTTGCGCACGTGCTATTGTTTACATGTCTATCTATTGTTCCTCTTCCAGAGTGACGCGGCCGCATTTGATTGGCTTTCCAACTCTCTCCTCTTATTGGTCCACCATTCCTACTGCGCAGAACTTGCTGCACTAACTAATAGTTTCTTTCTATCTCCTGCGCAGAATCCTCTGCGCGGATTGATAGACTGATTGTGATAGAATCAAGCTCATATCAAAATCATATAGATCGCTCATAATTACTATTTTGGACAACAGGTAAGTATTTATTTCCACAGTACACCAATGATCCCATCGTATTACTTATATGGATGATTAACCAATAACACTAGTAAATTAATTATAATATTGTGGGATTCCAATTTCACTATTGGATTATTTCTCTGATTCTACCACATGGTTCTTTATATATCTGAGGCTGCATCATTCCATTACCAAATTGTTATCTCGTTTGATGACTGTTTTTATTGAAACTATCCTAGCTCCCTTTAAAGGCAATCAAGAATATTATATCTGAATATGTTATTTTCCTGCAGGTTAGATTGTATAATGTTCTTCACAAAAATGCCTTGAAGGTAAACTCTTAATTTAGGCCATTAGGATTCTGACTCTTCAGGCAGTAAATCCACCGCGCTTCCTTTTAACAATATCTCAACTATGGGACAAAATCATTAGGGACTACTATTGACAGCATAGCCTGACACATACCCAAAACCACCACAAATGTGTATAAGGGGATTCTAGACTTTGTGACCCAAATACACAATCTCGTTCCAGAATTGCAGCCTGCATTATAGAGCTGCGTTCACAATTCAGCTGGATGTTATTGGAACTAGTTTACACTCATGCTGTCAGACACATCCTAATCTCTTTGCTGCAGTCCTATAAAGCAATAAGAAAATTACATACAAAATTTCCAAAAACACAAATCAAGAGAACAAGTTCTGACTAGCAAGAAAAGTTTGTAGCTTTCAGCTCTGAAGCCTGCAGAATCATGACTGCAGCTTTGAGGAATAATACAGGCTGTAACGCAACTTTATTTAAGTGTGAAAACTGGTGAAGGTGAACATACATTTTAGCACTAAAGAGTATTCCATCCACAAATATTTAATAGCTACTTAACAGGCAATGGGCACTATGTTGGTGGGGTCTGACCACTGGGATTGACAATGACCCCATAGTTTTACCCTTTGAGAAACAATACAAGTCAGAACAAGTCACTTTGCATTGTGTCTTTCTTCATTGAATAGCTGTCCTAAATAGTCGTCACCTTGCATCTTTTATCCATTTTCTAGACCAATATTTTCTATTTCCAGTTATTATTGGAGACATGTTACAGTCACATGTTACAGTCACATTTCCAGAAATACCATAAACTTAAAGGAGTAGTCTACTGGAAACTAACTTCAGTCTGTTGGGCCCGGGCTGCAAAAAAGAAAACAAACTTTAACTCCCCTGCATTCCCTCGGAACGCTGCTACAGCAGTTCAGTCCTCCGGTCCGGTCTTCTTCTATGTGCACAGATCGTCACACTGCGATCATCGCTGCTGCTGGTGATAGGCTAAGCGCAGTGTGACGATCCGTGCACACAGAAGTAGAAAGAAGACCGGACTGGAGGACTGAACAGCTGTAGTGGCGCTACAGGGGAACAGAGGAAGCTGAGTTAAAGTTTGTTTTCTTTTTTTGCAGCCCAGGCACAAAGGACTAAAGATACTTTCCAGTAGACAACTCCTTTAAAGGATATGAACATAAAATGATACGTAGATACAGCTTTATCATAAAAAAGAAATGGAGGATTTGCTTGTAGAAGAGTCTGTAAAAAATAAAAATAAAAAAAGCTGGAAGCCATTGCCTGCTATGGGCAACTGATGCTATTTTTCTTTGCACCAATTTTGATAAATCTTTGCCACTGGGGCTGCTACTGGGCCGTGCCCCCTATGAGCACTGGAGTTCCAGTGACAGTGTTGGTCAACCAAGGTTGAAAATTTGTCAACCTAAAATTTGGTCTGGATAAGAGTGGTCCTCTTCTGAAGAGGTTTCACGTATAAGCCTATGTAGATGCTTTAGACTGGTGGCCTTATGCCCCTTCTGCTGTGCAGGATGCTCCTTTTTCAAAGACACTACAATAATAGGAAATGGAGAGGAAACCATTCTAAAAATCCTGTATGGCAGTGTATAGAGGCGATGTGGCTCCCTAGTATGATGCTGCACACCCTCTCTGCTCTACCAAACAGTCTCCATTTGTTGCAGTAGGTATGAAGATATTAAGGGAGAATCATTAAAGGGGTACTCCAGCGCTTAGACATCTTATCCCCTATCCAAAGGATAGGGGATAAGATGCCTGATCGCGGGGGTCCCGCCACTGGGGACCCCCGTGATCTTGCACGCAGCACCCAAGTTAAAATCAGTCCCCGGAGCATGTTCACCCCGGGTCTGATTACCGGCGACCATGGGGCCGGCGGCGTGTGACGTCACACCTCTGCCCCTGTGTGATGCTCCGGGGACTGATCTTAACTGGGGTGCTGCGTGCAAGATCACAGGGGTCCCCAGCGGCGGGACCCCCGCCATCTGGCATCTTATCACCTATCCTTTGGATAGAGGATAAGATGTCTAAGCGCCGGAGTACCCCTTTAAAACTTGTGCAGAAGAAAAGTCGACCAATGGCCCATAGGAACCAATCAGACTGCTTCTTTTATTTTTGAAAAGGCTTCTGAAAAATAAAAGAAGCAATCTGATTGGTTGCTATGGGCAACAGGTCTCGATGAATCTCCCCCATTGTTCCTATAACATGGAGTAATGGAACAAGCAAAACCTTTGCATGCCTCTGTATGTACTGACGAGAAGCAATCACCCCGAAACAGCTCTGCAGATACATATTCACTCCTTCTGGAGAGGTTTCTGGCTTGGTATACATTCCCAGTCAGTTTCTAAGACTCCTATGTTAAAGTGAAACATTGATGTTAAGAGAAATGTGGCATGAGAAAGCTGCTTTGCATATATTTTCTTCCCAGGCCTCTTTATGATATCGGGCCTTATTCACCTCTATAGGAGCCCTATATCGATATTGGGAGATCCCTGGTGAACCCCTATTTCCCCTTGAACCTCAATCTTTCTTAGATGTATGATTCTGGTTTAGACAATTTAGCCAGGGGTCTTTAGGCAGGCTGAATTCACTTCAGTTGCAATCTTTACTGTAAGGGTAGGGTTACACATTATGGATCCGCAGCGTATTTTATGCTACAGATCCGCCGATGACCGATCCTATAGTGTGTCTATCTTGTCTGCTAGTAGCAGTAATCTGCCGCTATGAGCAGACACACAGGGGCCTGTGACTCGTTGTGCGCATGTGCAGTATAATCACAGACATTGCGGTCACTCCCCCTGCTCCCTAAGCTAGACAGAGAGCAGCCGCGATGTTTGAGTACACTGCGCATGCGCGAGGCAAATCGCAGGTCACTGTGTGTCTGCTTGCAGCGACGGATTGCTGCCACTAGCAGACAAGGCAGGCTTAGCAGGAGGCACACTCTAGCGTCGTTCATCGCCAGATGTGTAGCATAAAATGCGCTGAGGATCCGTTACGTGTGACCCTACCCTTACAGTAAAGATTTCAACGTGGCTGCATAGCGGCGGATTGCTGCTATGAGCAGACAACACAGGCACAGCAGGAGGCACATTCTAGGGTCAGTCATTGACGGATCCACACCGGATCCGTTACGTGTGACTAAAAGTGGCAGATCTTGTTGCTGTTTTCTGGGGAACCCTGACCAAGTTGTAAGGAACTCCAAGTAATCCTGGTTGGGAAGCAACTACACTGTCTTTTTCTCCTACAAAGGGGTATATACAAAAACTGGGCACCAGGCGCGCACACAGACAGCCAGGCACTTGTGCAAGAAGAATGCAATAAGTCCTTAAAGGGGTATTCCAGGCAAAACTCTTTTTTTTATATATATATCAACTGGCTCCGGAAAGTTAAACATATTTGTAAATTACTTCTATTAAAAAATATTAATCCTTCCAATAGTTATTAGCTTCTGAAGTTGAGTTGCTGTTTTCTGTCTAACTGCTTTCTGATGACTCACGTCCCGGGAGCTGTCCAGCTCCTATGGGGATATTCTTCCATCATGTAAGGGATATTCTCCCATCATGCACAGCTCCCGTGATGTGACATCATCATTGAGCAGTTAGACAGAAAACTTCAGAAGCTAATAACTATTGGAAGGATTAAGATTTTTTTTATAGAAGTAATTTACAAATCTGTTTAACTTTCCGGAGCCAGTTGATATATTAAAAAAAGTTTTTGCCTGGAATACCCCTTTAACTCTCCATGTCTCTCTCACTAAGACTGAGTTCACACTACCCCAAAACTAAAACACAAGTTTTCATCAGTATTATGGCAGCTGTCAGTTTAGGCCATCTGATCCATTAGGCCGGGATTTGCAGTTTTAATACGAATGCTATTAAACATTCCTTTGAGGGGTCTTCCAACCACCCAACCTCCACGGGGAGATAGACCCTTTAGAAAGACCCCATACTAAAATGTAACCTTTATTTATAATATTTAAAAAGGAAATTCCCAAACTGAATGTGGAAATATAATAAATAAAGGTAAAATTTTAGTGGGGGTCATTATAAAGGGTCGTTGTCCCTGCGGGAGGAAACCTCTGTAGGGATTGGTTAATAGTTGACAATACCCTAAGATCTGCTGGGGACAGTTGTGATTGATAATACGAAGGCAACATTGCATGTGTATTACGCTGGGGTGAACAAGGGTATTCATTACACCAGGGCAGTGTTTTCCAATTAGGGTGCCTCCAGCTGTTGCAAATCTACAACTCCCAGCATGCTCGGAGTTGTAGATTTGCAACAGCTGGAGGCACTCTGGTTGGGAAACACTGCGCTGGGATGAACACTGTCACTAGCGCAGTGGGGGAGATTGATCAAAACCTGTGCAGAGGCAAAGTTGCCCAGTTGCCCATAGCAACCAATCAGATCGCTTCTTTCATTTTGCAGAGGCCTTGTTAAAAAAAGAAGCTAGCTGATTGGTTGCTATGGGCAACTGGGCAACTTTTCCCCTGCACAGGTTTTGATAAATCTTCCCCTGTGTATGTTAACCCCTGCCAAGCCCTCCTGTAAGAGCACTGGAAGCAAGTCCCATTTTAATTTTATATTAGTTCCTCTCAGAGACGTAGTTTGTGGCTTCTGGGCTCCAATGCAAAATCTGAAACAGGGCCCTATATGCCAATTATAATACTGATCTCTTATGGGGCAGATGTGCTTTGGGGCCCTCTTTGGGGCCTGATGTGCTTTGGGGCCCTCTTTGGGGCCAGTGTGACTGTTACCTGCTACCTCTATAGCTACGCCCCTGGTTCCTCTCTCCTCGCCCCCTCCCTGTATTATGGTTTGGACTCTTTTACATATCCATGTACTCAGAGACTAAAATTGATTGGATTTTATACACTGTCATTCTTCATAGTGAATCTTCCCAGAGATTGATATTGCATAGAAACTAACTTTAAACGGTAAGGAAAGCATAATAATGGATATTTGAAGTATTGGAAAGTAGACAGGTCGGGGATCTTAAGGAGATTAAATTGATAAAAGAAAACAAAAAAGACGATCCATCATAAAATAATTTAAGCGTCCTCTCTGAACTCCAATGATGTTCCGATGACAGAACCATTATATAGGAACTTCCACATAAAGCAGATACATTCAGCCCTTGTCATATATCATCAGGGTTTAAGAAAAGTTCTTGCAATTTCGGTCTGGTCTTTAGGAACTTTTTGAATGGCACATCATGATATCCTGTGGTGAATAATACTGATACAGTTTAGCAATGAATATAGGGAAACCAGTGGAGCAGACGGCTATATATTTACACAGTATGTCTGCTTTTTATGGGACCACCTGGAGGAGACCTTAAAAACACTCTGTCCTATATGACCTGGAAGCTGAACAAGGAAAGGGTATGTATTAGATAGTGGGACCCTGTGCAATTATAATATAACATTATGCTTAGATGGTGTTTAGGTTCCAAGTGCCAGCTAGATGCCTGCTATATTTACATGGTGCGTAGATGGTGTTTAGATAGCATTAGGTATCAAGTGCCAGCTACGTTCCTTCTTTATTTACATGGTGCGTAGATGGTGTTTAAATAGCATAAGGTACCAGGTGCCAGCTACGTTCCTTCTTTATTTACATGGTGCTTAGATGGTGTTAAGGTAGCATTAGGTACCAGGTGTCAGCTAGGTTCCTGTTATATCTACATGGTGCTTAGATGGTGTTTAGATGACATTGGTACCAGGTGCCAGCTAGGCGCTAAGATGTGTATAGATAGCATTAGGTAACAGGTGCCAGCAAGGTGACTGCTATATCTACATGGTGCTTTGATGGAGTTTAGAGAGCATTAGGTACCAGGTGTAAGCTAGGTTCCTGCTATATCTACATGGTGCTTAGATGGTGTTTTGATTGCATTGGTACCAGGTGCAAGCTAGGTGCTAAGATGTGTTTAGATAGCATTAGGTCACAGGTGCTAGCTAGGTGACTGCTATATCTAAATGGTGCTTAGATGGTGTTTAGATAGCATTAGGTACCAGGTGCCAGCTAGGTGCTAAGATATGTTTAGATAGCATTAGGTACCAGGTGCCAACTAGGTGCCTGCTATATTTTTCATGGTGCCTTGATGGTGTTTAGATACAAGGCCCCACCTTGGTGTCTGCTATATGTACAGTATAAACCACAAAAGATACATTGTAGCAGATTTACTATTCTAAATGTGTTAAAATTCTGGCCTAACTTACGTTAACCATTTTTTTTTGCACCATAGATGCTTTGCATCTATTATGTGTTTTTAAACACTGATTATGCTTAATTCGTCAAGGGGTGCCAGAAATGAAGCTGCCAGAGGCAATGTGATGATTTGGACAAATGTTGAGACCTTACATATGAATGAGACATACCCCCTTCCCACCTAAGTATAATTGGAAATGACGTTTACCACATCATGCTACTTCACATCAATTTTGACTGGCGATGGGTATATATTGATGAAGGGATTGCGGATTGATGTAATGTAGTGTATTGAGTTATACTATTTGCCTAAATTCAGTAAAATGCTGCAAAGATGATAGGATGGTGACCTATCCTATCATCAACACAGGAGCAACACAGGAGCTCCTTAAAGGGGTACTCCGGTGCTTACACATCTTATCCCCTATCCAAAGGATAGGGGATAAGGTGCCTGATTGCGGGAGTCCCGCAGCTGGGGACGACCACGATCATGCACACGGCACCCCGTTTGTAATCAGTCCCCGGAGGGTGTTTGCTCCGGGTCTGATTACGCTCGACTACAGGGCCGGCGGTGTGTGACGCCACGCCCCCGCCCCCGTGTGATGTCACGCTCCGCCCCTCAATGCAAGCCTACAGGAGGCTTGCATTGAGGGGTGGAGCGTGACATCACACGGGGCGGAGGCGTGACGTCACACGCCGCCGGCCCTGCTGTCGAGCGTAATCAGACCCGGAGCGAACACGCTCTGGGGTCTGATTACAAATGGGGTGCCGCGTGCATGATCGTGGGCGTCCCCAGCTGCGGGACTCCCGCGATCAGGCATCTTATCCCCTATCCTTTGGATAGGGGATAAGATGTGTAAGCACCGGAGTATCCCTTTAAAGCAAAGAAATTGCACATTCTACTGAGTCATTAATCTCACCTCTCCCTGATGGGGCTTTTTTTACTAAAGACTAGACTAGAAGCACAAAGACCCATTACGGCCCTGTCCTGGCAAAGCATCTCAAGGGAGGAAAGTCAGCTTCTTGGTGATGTCCATATGTTCCAGACCCCGGGCAGACATTGACGGCAAAGTATTCATCTAGGTATTAAATGTAATCCTTCTATTTATAATTATATTAGTTTAAACAATTACTTTTGAGCCTGTGAAGATGGAGGGATATTGTAAAAAATGTCTGTAATTTCTAAATGCCAATGCAATATTTTTTTTATTGGAAAACCGCTTAAAGCGAACCCGTCAGATCCAAAAAAAAAAAATGTTTTTTAAGATATCACTCAGTACCTAATCCTGACCATGTGTTATGTGTCTAACACCTTTATTTATTTTTTTGTTGCACTTTTAATTTAGCTCACTAGCCTGAATTCTGTTCAAAGGGAAGGGCATGGCCTCACTGTGCAGGTCTCCGCCCCCTCCCTCAGTATGCTGTCTGCTCTCCCCTAGCATTAGTAAAACTACAACTCCCAACTTGTCCTCACTGACAGTAGCAGGACACAAGCTGACAGTGGGAGGAGTTTCCTCCAGCTATGAGCCCTGCACTCACAGCTGTCAATCAAGGAAGTGTGTCCATGACATAGGTGATAATGCATGGACTAGTATGTATCTAAGCAGGCAGGGGGGCAGCTGTTTGACTAATGAAAGCAATTGCAAAACCAATTTAAGCAAAAAGATTAAAGGGGTACTCCAGTGGAAAACATTTTTTTCCCTATCAACTGGCTCCACAAAGTTAAACAGATTTGTAAATTACTTCTATTAAAAAAATCTTAACCTTCCAGTACTTATCAGCTGCTGTATGCTACAAAGGAAGCGGAGTTGCTCTTTCCTGTCTGACCACAGTGCTCTCTACTGACACCTCTGTCCATGTCTGGAACTGTCCAGAGTAGGAGCAAATCCCCATAGCAAACCTCTTCTTCTCTGGCCAGAGAGCACTGTTTTTAGGCAGAAAAGAACAACTAACCTCCCTCTGTAGTATACAGCAGCTGATAAGTAATGGAAGGATTAATATCTTTATATCGAAGTAATTTACAAATCTGTTTAACTTTCTGCCACCAGTTGACTTTCCCCCACCGGAGTACCCCTTTAAAGTCTCCACTTGGTCGTGAGTCCCTCTTTAAGAGTCGTTAAAGGGGAACTGGAGATTACAACATAGTTCCTGAGCATTTTAGGACTCAGCTTTTTATGACAGACCGGGTTCTTAATTATTGATATGTTCCCTCTGTTCTGGCAGCGCACCTGTAGTGGAGGTATTTTCGGACTAGGTTCTGCATATTTATGACCGCACATGGCCAATACTGGGCTCCTGCCACTAATTCTCCTCTCTGATGATACAAAACGCTGTGTTGTGCAGCTTCTATGATGCTCAGCTATGCCACTTATCCAGTGTAACCGCTAATTCACAAAGTAATAAAAACACACATACAACAGTACACAAGTCTACATACACTAAGTCAGTGTTTTCCAAACAGCGTGCCTCTGGCTGTTGCAAAACTACAACTCCCAGCATGCCCGGACAGCCTTCGGCTGTCTGGGCATGCTGGGAGTTGTAGTTTTGCAACAACTGGAGACACAGAGGGCCATATTCAAAACTCTTCACATCAAAAATTTTGTTTCACGCAAAAAATCTGATCTTCAAATAGTTTTACATGAGAATTATCCAAGGTTTACACTAGTCACACCAGTTTTGCAAAATTGGGCGTGGCTATGTATAATGTTAAAGGGGTATTCCAGGAAAAAACTTTTTTATATATATCAACTGGCTCCAGAAAGTTAAACAGATTTGTAAATTACTTCTATTAAAAAATCTTAATCCTTTCAGTACTTATGAGCTTCTGAAGTTAAGGTTGTTCTTTTCTGTCTAAGTGCTCTCTGATGACACGTGTCTCGGGAACCGCCCAATTTAGAAGCAAATTCCCATAGCAAACCTCTTCTAAACTGGGCGGTTCCCGAGACATGTGTCATCAGAGATTACTTAGACAACCTAAACTTTAGAAGCTCATAAGTACTGAAAGGATTAAGATTTTTTTAATAGAAGTAATTTACAAATCTGTTTAACTTTCTGGAGCCAGTTGATATTTAAAAAAAAAGTTTTTTCCTGGAATACCCCTTTAACCCCTTAAGGACGCAGGACGTAAATGTACGTCCAGGTGTGGTGGTACTTAACGCACCAGGACGTACAGTTACGTCCTAAGCATAACCGCGGGCATCGGGGCGATGCCCGTGTCATGCGCGGCTGATCCCGGCTGCTGATCGCAGCCAGGGACCCGCCGGCAATGGCCGACGCCCGCGATCTCGCGGGCGTCCGCCATTAACCCCTCAGGTGCCGGGATCAATATAGATCCCGGCATCTGCGGCAGTTCGCGACTAAAATGAACGATCGGATCGCCCGCAGCGCTGCTGCGGGGATCCGATCATTCATAACGCCGCACGGAGGTCCCCTCTCCTTCCTCCGTGCGGCTCCCGGCGTCTCCTGCTCTGGTCTGTGATCGAGCAGACCAGAGCAGAAGATCACCGATAATACTGATCTGTTCTATGTCCTATACATAGAACAGATCAGTATTAGCAATCATGGTATTGCTATGAATAGTCCCCTATGGGGACTATTCAAGTGTAAAAAAAAATGTAAAAAAATGTAAAAGTAAAAGTAAAAAAAAAGTGAAAAATCCCCTCCCCCAATAAAAAAGTAAAACGTCCGTTTTTTCCTATTTTACCCCCAAAAAGCGTAAAAAACATTTTTTATAGACATATTTGGTATCGCCGCGTGCGTAAATGTCCGAACTATTAAAATAAAATGTTAATGATCCCGTACGGTGAACGGCGTGAACGAAAAAAAATTAAAAAAGTCCAAAATTCCTACTTTTTTAATACATTTTATAAAAAAAAAATTATAAAAAATGTATTAAAAGTTTTTTATATGCAAATGTGGTATCAAAAAAAAGTACAGATCATGGCGCAAAAAATGAGCCCCCATACCGCCGCTTATACGGAAAAATAAAAAAGTTATAGGTCATCAAAATAAAGGGATTATAAACGTACTAATTTGGTTAAAAAGTTTGTGATTTTTTTTAAGCGCAACAATAATATAAAAGTATATAATAATGGGTATCATTTTAATCGTATTGACCCTCAGAATAAAGAACACACGTCATTTTTACCAGAAATTGTACGGCGTGAAAACAAAACCTTCCAAAATTAGCAAAATTGCGTTTTTCGTTTTAATTTCCCCACAAAAATAGTGTTTTTTGGTTGCGCCATACATTTTATGATATAATGAGTGATGTCATTACAAAGGACAACTGGTCGCGCAAAAAACAAGCCCTCATACTAGTCTGTGGAGGAAAATATAATAGAGTTATGATTTTTAGAAGGCGAGGAGGAAAAAATGAAAACGTAAAAATTAAATTGTCTGAGTCCTTAAGGCCAAAATGGGCTGAGTCCTTAAGGGGTTAATGTTTTACAGTCCATTTTACATCAAAAATTTTACACCCGCTTTTTGCTAGTGTACAAATCACAAAAATGGTTGTAGTTTTTCCTTTTTTTTCTTTTCTTCTTTTCTTTAGATTTTTGGGTAAAAGGTGTTATTTAATCAATTATTGAAAAATAAATCATTATTATTGGAAAATGTTGTTAAAAAAAATATATATATTCTTTTCATGGTCACTGCACCTGAACTCACATTTAAGCTCTAGAAATGTTTTATTTATACAGTTATCGCTTATCTGGGCACTAGTAATCATGGAATATTATGTGAGATGCTTCAGCCAAAATCTTCCGGGATGTAAAATCTGGCACCAAATTCAGCAATTTTGGCGCAAAAAAAAAATACAATATGGCGGTAAAAAAAATTGGTGCCAAATTTGGCAATTTTGAAGCAAAATTGGCACAAAAGTGAACTTTCCTATATTTTCAAAGCAGCACAAGAGACCTTTCAAAATATGAGAAGAAAAAAAAAGTTGTAATTAATATCGCTGGAACAGAAATGACAGTAGTTTTGAATATCTCCCCCCCACTGTTTGGAAAACACTGTACTAAATAATAATCATTCATAGGCATAAACTGATGATTCGGCCTATCAGCCCTAACTTCCCCATTGACATTCACAGCAGAATTGGCTAAATGTAGAATATGTTTTTTTTTATTATAGATTGCTGCATGCTGGCTCTGATGCTGTGTATGTTCACAATGTAATTCCATCTGTTTATTAGTGTAAATTTTCCTAGACAGCAGAGACCCGAAAATCAAAGAATTGTCTGGCATCTCTATAAATATTAGATTATTGACAAATCCAACCAAACATGACTGATAAATAAATAAGGCTGGTTGTAAATATTACTAAAAATATCACTTATACAGTGGAAAATTACTTTTTCCATTTGCCCATTTTCCTACAGGAGTTAAAAAAAAAATAAAACATTAGACACTCATTGTACTGGTTAAAAATCATGGAGAAAAATCATGTCATGGCATAAAGCTGTGGTCACCCCAGCTGTTACAAAACCAAAACTCCTATCTTCTCTTCACAGGTAAAGGCTAAAGCTATGAAGCACGCAGCTAAGTTCTTCACTCCCTAGCTCAGTGCTTGCTGCATAGGCCGGGCAGTCAGGGTTGCAAAGACAACTGTACCATACAAGCGTGTTCCATGCACGAGCGCTTTTCTTATTTATAAGACTCATGCACGGAACTCTCTGTGCATGGTTTGATTGCCCCGGCAACTGTACTGCCTAGCATGGCCTGGGTCTTTCCACACCCACCTTTGCAGAACAGGTAGGAGAGCAATGCTGGAGTTACACATTGATTTAGAAAAATTGTTGACAATGGCGATAATGAATAGGAAATAGAGATTTAGGATTACACAAAAACCTATAAGGTTACACTAGGTTTTCCCAACTAGGGTTAATGGTTACCCTGGAAGGTTGGGAATCTTAAAGCCGACATCTCAGGTTATGTTTTCATCAACAATGTGCCTTCTAGTTATAACAGAAGCCACAGCGCTGTTCCAGATTCGATGCGAGATGGGCATTGGTGGTGTCAAATGGACATCACTGGTAGCGCCCAAAGCCCTTTGAACCCTATAGGTGTCCAATAGGGTCCAAAGGGTTCTGCCATGGTATGAAATAAAAAGGTCTGAAAATAATGGCACGGTATGCAGAACAACATAGATGAGAACACAAGGATTACACAAAAGCCCATAAGGCCAGACAAGGTTATCCCAACTAGGGTTGAATATTACCCTGGAATTTTTTGGAACCTAGTTAGAGGACAGAAGAAGTCAGGTTTTTCTCCATGATAAGGTTGGGAATCTTAAAGCCGACATCTCAGGTTATGTTTTGATGAGAACACAACCTTAAATCAGCAGATTTTAGCATATATAACGCTCTACAACGCATTATATATGGTAAAATTGTTATCCTCACCATCCCCCGGGGACATTTTTCCCCCAGGGATGGTGAAGATATGAAGTTATAGAGTATCGTCGAACCCCCAAACCCTTCCCCCCCCCCCCGACCGCCCGGTAAGTAGTCCCCTGGGTCGGTACCTGGGAACTACACTTACTAGCTCCCGATGCCCCTTAGCAGACGGAGCAGAGTGGTGATGTGCGCCGTCAATCAAGGCGAGGGGGCAGGACCACAGCCATAGCAATGGGAGCTAGTAAGTAGAAGTCCCCGCCCAGGGGACTACTTGTTGAGTGGGCGGGGGGGGGGGGGGTTGGATATTTTATAACTTCATATCTTCATCATCTCTGGGGGAACAAACGTCCCCTGGAGATGTGAGGATATTGATTTTAGCATATATAACGCATTGTCAGAAGTTATATATGCTAAAATCTGCCAATTGGTTACCTTTAACATGACTCTTGACAGTAGATATACTTTACCTACAATAAAAAAAAAGTTCTCCAGCCTCCAGGGTGATAAAATCTTCATCAACCAACAAATGTATCTAGATTACATAAAAATCAAAAAGAGAAATGTTTCTTACCAGTTGGGTTCACATGTGGTTCCAATTTTGCTTGTTGTGTAGCTACTCCATCCCATGGTTGGGGGAATTGTCCAAATAAAAGAGAAAACCCACACAAATAGAATACCAATGGCGGAATGTTTTCCACGGAGGCGGAGGTTTCCAAGTGGTCGGCAAATCACCACATATCTTTCAAAGGCCAAGATCGACAAGGACCACAAAGCTACAATTCCTGAGAGGCAAAAGGCAAAATATTTAAGAAGTTTGTAAGCAATAATGGATGATGTTTTTATTATAAACCATAAGGCTAGGTTCACACTGCGGAATCTCCAGGCAGAAAATTTCCACCTGGAGATTCCGAGTGCAGCCAGCGCCAAATCAGTTGGCACTAGGACCGTGCGGACACTGCAGTCTCCAATAGACTGCAATGTGTTCCGCAAATATTTCCGCCTGAAGAATGAGCAACGCCATTCTCCAGGCGGAAATTTGAAAGTGCATTTTCCGTTCACAAATTCCACTTCACAAATTCTGAGGTGTAAATTTGTGAACGGAAACCCATTCACTACACTATACATTTTAGTAAGCGGAATTTGTGCCTGTAATTTCAAAGTGGAATTGTAGGCGGAAATTTCATAGTGTGAACCTAACCTAAGAGTGCTGATCCAATATGATGGTACACAGGGTTACTATGGAGGAACGTCCAATATTCAAAGAAATAGAAGAAATTCAACTACACAGAACCCAAGATATATAGAGATATATATTAGTGTAGGCTTCACCGTGCCCAGTCCTAAGGTCTGCTGTAGTCGAAGACCAGATAATAAAGATAGCACAACCAATGGAGTGTCTCATAGAGGATACTATATTGGTTGTGTTGCATTTATTACCTCTATCTTCAATGAAAATCACAAGTCTTTACAGATCACCGACCATATATTTTGCTCTAACATGGGCTAGGGAACTTTGGACATAGAGAGTATTTATATACATTAGTCCATGCAGCACTTAAAGGGGTTATCCACCATTAGGTGATTTTAGTACGTACCTGGCAGGCAGTAATGGACATGCTTAGGAAGGATCTGCGCTTGTCTTGGGGCTAAATGGCTATGTTGTGAGATTACCATAACACTGTGGCTAGCTTTTTGTGAACTTGTATTTCCTGTTTGACTTTTCTTTTCTTGACTACAAATCCCACAATTCCATTTTCCTCCCTCCCACACATCAGCCACCCCACCCATTGACACATAAATTAGCTGCATCCATTCAAAGACCTGTGGTTTTCAATCAGGGTGCCTACAGCTGTTGAATTAGTTGCAGACTGATCCCTCTCCCACCAAGCGATCCCTCCACCCATTGAAGCAGACAGGCTCCCTGTCATCAGCTGACTAGGGATGTCAGGTCTCGGCCGCATTGCAACATGGGAAAAATCTGAGACAACAGTCATTTGGTATGCTGGTAAAAATAAATACTGGAGTGAAATTTACAGAATTGTGAAAAACCATCACACACACTACAGGTACAGACACTATATTATGAACTACACTAACTTTACAGCCCCTGTAGCATAGTCAAATAAAAAAAAATCCTGGAATATCCCTTTAAGGGGTTAATGCAGGTGAAAGTTTTTCATAGTATAATGAAAAGTTTTACAGTACATATTTTGTAAGGTTAAAAAAAGGCAAGAGTTCATCAGGTTCAATATAAAACCCTACTGTGTTGATCCAGAGGAAGGCAAAAACAAGAACAAAAAAAAACAAAAAAAACACGAGGCTGATGCCAATTGCCCCATGACAGCAAAAATCCCTTTCCTACTCCAATATGGCATCAGAATAAATCCCTTGATCAATGTTCTATTCCCATAAACATAGCATCCAGACCCCCCCCCCCCCCCTTGAGCTTGTTTATGAGTCAGACATCACAAGGCAGAGAGTTCCATAGTTTCACTGCTCTTACAGTAAAGAATCTCTGTCTGTGCTGGTGTAGAAACCTTCTTTCCTCTAGACGTGGAGCATGCCCCCTTGTCATGGTTATTGGCCTAGGCATAAAACGATCATATCGAAATATAACGAAATATCTTGCCCTTAAGATGTCTTTTCTCCAAAATAATTTTTCTATACATGTTCTATATGAATTCTTCTTGGCTTTTAAGATATTTGCTTGCTGTTCTTCAATAGGAACTGTAATTGTTTACATTAGCATGGAAGGTTCCCATTGAATGACTGCAAGCAAAGATCTTGAAAACCAGGAGGGATTGGCTCTGTCTGCTGTAGAGTTATGGAGTGTGTGGATTGGGTTCAGAAGCCGAGCGCAATTCATACACAGCAGATATGAGCTCTATATTACAGATGACACCCTGCAGCAGAAGCCGCGACCAGAGATAACTCTGATCTCAGCCATTCATTCACCTTGATTATGCGGATCACAGTGAAAGTAGCATCTCAAAAGTTAAACAGTAGAAGGGGGCTCCCACTGTGACCTGGCCACCCTGCCCCACAATACAATCATGAGTACCCATTGGATGGTATGGCAGATGGGGCTTCATTATATGAGATTATCCAAGATTAGAAAGACAGAGCTGATTTCTTCCAAAACAGCACTAACCCTGTCCTCAGTTAGTATGTGGTATTGCAGCTCAGTTCCATTTAATTAAATTAAGCCACGTTGTAATACCACACACAACCAGGGTGCATCCAGCTGTTGCAAACCTACAGCTTCCAGCATTCCAAGAAAAATTGTAGTTTTACAACAGCTTCGGGCACCCGGGTTAGGAAACACTGATTTAAAGGGGTACTCCAGTGGAAAACGTATTTTTTTTTTTTTTATCAACTGGTGCCAGAAAGTTTAACAGATTTTTAAATTACTTCTATTAAAAAATATTTACCCTTCCAGTAGTTTTAGCAGCTGTATGCTACAGAGGAAATTCTTTTCTTTTTGAATTTCTTTTTTTTCTTGTCCACAGTGCTCTCTGCTGACACATGATGCCCGTATCAGGAACTGTGCAGAGCAGGAGAAAATAGCAAACCTATGCTGCTCTGGACAGTTCCTGATATGGACAGAGGTGTCAGCAGAGAGCACTGTGGACAACACAAAAAAGAAATTCAAAAAGCAAAGAATTTTTAATAGAAGTGATTTACAAATCTGCTTAACTTTCTGGCACCAGTAAATAAAAAATAAAAAGTTTTCCACCAGAGTACCCCTTTAAAGGAAAGCTGTCACATGTTTGCTGATTACGCTGATTCCTATTATCCCTACCTTGGCCAGATCCGCCCGGCCGTTCACCCGTAATCTTAGTTTTATTATATGTGGAAATCTAGCTGTAACTGGCACGGGCGGGGTTTCTGTAGCTTAACTGGCACTGACAGCAGCGCCGCCCGTCCGCAGCGCCGCACGCTTATGAATATTCATCCCCATTCCCTCTAGTTAGGAGCAATGAAAGAGGGAGAGCTGGAGGGAGGGGGATGAATATTCATAAGCGGGCAGCGCTGCGGATGGGCGGCACTGACGTCAGTGCCAGTTAAGCTACAGAAAGCCCGCCTGTGCCAGTTACAGCGAGATTTCCACATATAATAAAACTAAGATTACGGGTGAACGGCCAGGCGGATCCGGCCATAGTAGGGATCATAGGAATCAGCGTCTCCCGCACTATCCATCAGTACCTGTGGATAGTGCAGGAGCAAACATGTGACAGTTTTCCTTTAAAGGGGTTATCCAGGAAAATACTTTTTTTTTATTTTTTTTTTTATATCAACTGGCTTCAGAAAGTTAAAAAGATTTGTAAATGACTTCTATTAAAAAATCTTTACCCTTCCAGTAGTTTTAGCAGCTGTATGCTACAGAGGAAATTCTTTTCTTTTTTAATTTCTTTTTTTTCTTGTCCACAGTGCTCTCTGCTGACACATGATGCCCGTATCAGGAACTGTGCAGAGCAGGAGAAAATCCCCATAGCAAACCTATGCTGCTCTGGACAGTTCCTGATATGGACAGAGGTGTGAGCAGAGAGCACTGTGGACAACACAAAAAAGAAATTCAAAAAGCAAAGAATTTTTTATAGAAGTGATTTACAAATCTGCTTAACTTTCTGGCACCAGTAAATAAATAAAAAAATGTTTTCCACCGGAGTACCCCTTTAAAGGAAAGCTGTCTCATGTTTGCTCCCGCACTATCCACAGGTACTGATGGATAGTGCGGGAGATGCTGATTCCTATTATCCCTACCTTGGCCAGATCCGCCCGGCCGTTCACCCGTAATCTTAGTTTTATTATATGTGGAAATCTAGCTGTAACTGGCACGGGCGGGGTTTCTGTAGCTTAACTTGCACTGACGTCAGCGCCGCCCATCCGCAGCGCCGCACGCTTATGAATATTCATCCCCATTCCCTCTAGTTAGGAACAATGAAAGAGGGAGAGCTGGAGGGAGGGGGATGAATATTCATAAGCAGGCAGCGCTGCGGACGGGCGGCACTGACGTCAGTGCCAGTTAATTTACAGAAACCCCGCTCGTGCCAGTTACAGCGAGATTTCCACATATAATAAAACTAAGATTACGGGTGAACGGCCGGGCTGATCCGGCCATAGTAGGGATCATAGGAATCAGCATCTCCCGCACTATCCATCAGTACCTGTGGATAGTGCAGGAGCAAACATGTGACAGTTTTCCTTTAACCCCTTAAGGACTCAGCCCATTTTGGCCTTAAGGACAATTTAATTTTTACGTTTTCATTTTTTCCTCCTCGCCTTCTAAAAATCATAACTCTTTTATATTTTCATCCACAGACTAGTATGAGGGCTTGTTTTTTGCGCGACCAGTTGTCCTTTGTAATGACATCACTCATTATATCATAAAATGTATGGCGCAACCAAAAAACACTATTTTTTGGGGGAAATTAAAACGAAAAACGCAATTTTGCTAATTTTGGAAGGTTTTGTTTTCACGCCGTACAATTTATGGTAAAAATGACGTGTGTTATTTATTCTTAGGGTCAATACGATTAAAATGATACCCATTATTACATACTTTTATATTATTGTTGCGCTTAAAAAAAATCACAAACTTTTTAACCAAATTAGTATGTTTATAATCCCTTTATTTTGATGACCTCTAACTTTTTTATTTTTCCGTATAAGTGGCGGTATGGGGGCTCATTTTTTGCGCCATGATCTGTACTTTTTTTTGATACCACATTTGCATATAAAAAACTTTTAATACACTTTTTATAATTTTTTTTTAATAAAATGTATTAAAAAAGTAGGAATTTTGGACTTTTTAAAAAAAAATTTCGTTCACGCCGTTCACCGTACGGGATCATTAACATTTTATTTTAATAGTTCGGACATTTACACACGCGGCGATACCAAATATGTCTATAAAAAATGTCTTTTACGCTTTTTGGGGGTAAAATAGGAAAAAACGGACGTTTTACTTTTTTATTGGGGGAGGGGATTTTTCACTTTTTTTTTACTTTTACTTTTAAATTTTTTTACATTTTTTTTTACACTTGAATAGTCCCCATAGGGGACTATTCATAGCAATACCATGATTGCTAATACTGATCTGTTCTATGTATAGGACATAGAACAGATCAGTATTATCGGTCATCTCCTGCTCTGGTCTGCTCGATCACAGACCAGAGCAGGAGACGCCGGGAGCCGCACGGAGGAAGGAGAGGGGACCTCCGTGCGGCGTTATGAATGATCGGATCCCCGCAGCAGCGCTGCGGGCGATCCGATCGTTCATTTAAATCGCGAACTCCCGCAGATGCCGGGATCTGTATTGATCCCGGCACCTGAGGGGTTAATAGCGGACGCCCGCGAGATCGCGGGCGTCGGCCATTGCCGGCGGGTCCCTGGCTGCGATCAGCAGCCGGGATCAGCCGCGCATGACACGGGCATCGCTCCGATGCCCGCGGTTATGCTTAGGACGTAAATGTACGTCCTGGTGCGTTAAGTACCACCTCACCAGGAGGTACATTTACGTCCTGCGTCCTTAAGGGGTTAAAGGGGTTATCCAGGAAAATACTTTTTTTTTTTTTATATCAACTGGCTTCAGAAAGTTAAAAAGATTTGTAAATTACTTCTATTAAAAAATCTTAATCCTTTCAGTACTTTTTAGCTGCTGAAGTTGAGTTGTTCTTTTCTAAGTGCTCTCTGATGACACGTGTCTCGGGAACTGTTCAAAGTAGAAGCACATCCCCATAGCAAACCCATTCTATTCTGTGCAGTTCCCGAGACAAGCAGAGATGTCAGCAGAAAGCACTATGGCCAGACAGAAAAGAACAAGTCAACTTCAGCAGCTGATAATTATTGGAAGGATTAAGATTTTTTAAGAGAAGTAATTTACAAATCTGTTTAACTTTCTGGAGCCAGTTGATATATAAAAAAAAAGTTTTTTCTTGGAATACCCCTTTAAGGCTAAGTACTACTATTAGACTCTGGCAGGGTTTAATAGGATAACTCTGAGAGGCAGAATAAACTACAATACAGAAGTACTGCAAAATAGTGCATGGAATATTCCCCTATGTATTTATTTACTTTACTGTTTATTTATTTACTTATTTATTTATTAAAAATTTTTTTTATATGTGTTGACCATTTTCATTACATAAAAAAGAAACTGACCAATACAAATTTGACATAATAAAACAAACAACATGAATAGCACAGTATTTATCCCACATGGTGGAACCTTTGACTGCTGTTTGTAAGATCATACATTCATACAAATTGTCTAACGGGAACTCCATGTGACTGGAAATGTCTGTTTGTGATATCCCTAAGTATTGTAAATATACGACTGCAAATCTTTGATAAAACTTTCTTAATATGATTTGTCAATAGGTAAATTTTTTTTATTATGGAATAATATTTTTTTTTGCCAAAATTGGGACAAGGGTGGCAGAAAAGAGGATTCATACTCCAATACCTAAAGGGGATATAAAGGAATGGAAAATATATATATATTTTCCAAAAGCAGCACCACACCTGTCCTCAGGTTGTGTGTGGTATTACAACTTGGCTCTATTCACATGAATGGAACTGAGCTGCAATACCATATACAACCTGACGTCAGGTGTGGTGCTATTTTTTGAATGTTTTTCTAATTCTTTACGCCTTTTTTGACTTCAGCGTGACTAATATATCTATATTTTAGGGTAGCCAGGAGCCCGGCAGGGAAAAAGCTCAGAACCATTCATTCACACCGATCATGGTAATCCCAGAGGTCAGATCCCGACTGATCATTAGATATAACATTACTTTATAAGCTTAATATAAACATTAAGACCCTGTTAAAGGGGTACTCCCATGGAAAACTTTTTTTTCTTAAATCAACTGGTGCCAGAAAGTTAAACAGATTTGTAAATCACTTCTATTAAAAAATCTTAATCTCACTGTACAGAGCCCCGCTTGAAGAAGGGCCCTGATCTCTCTGCCGGCCTTCTCTGTCGACATCTGCATGGACCCAGAACAGGCTAGCCTGGCCATGTGGGTGGCTTATGAATTGTACAGTTGTATGAATCTTCTCCCTGCCTTTCACCGCTCCCTACACGATGGCACAGTCTGGCTTATAAGTTTTATGTGAAATATAACATATCTCTGACTGTACCATCATGTAGGGGGCAGTAAAAGGCAGGTAGAAGATGGAGTAGGCTTCCCAGCAGCACAGAGTATTTCTGGCAGGGACTGTAATTAGGCAGACAGTCTGCCTCACTACAGTTCCCTCCAGAAATACTCTGTGCTGCTGTGCTAAGCCAGTAATAAATCTCAGAGGCCTCACCCAAGCAGGGGGCAAAAAAGGTAAAGTGTGTGACTTATGAATGGACTAGTTGCTATTTTTTACTTGCCTTTCTATATGATGGCACAGTCAGAGATACGAGATATATATATGACAACATGACAATGTGCAATTATGTAGTGAGTGGTAAAAGGTGCAAAAACTGGTGAAAAACTTTGTTGTTTTTTTTTTTTTTTTTATCAACTGATGCTAGAAAGTTAAACAGATTTATAAATTACTTCTATTAAAAAAATCTTAATCCTTCCAGTATTTATTCGTGGCTGTATACTACAGAGGACATTCTTTTCTTTTTGGATTTCTCTTCTATCAGGACCACGGTGCTCTCTGCTGACACCTCTGTCCATTCTAGGAACTGTCCAGAGCAGGAGAAATTTCCTAAAATGGACAGAGGTGTCAGCAGAGAGCACTGTGGTCGTGACAGAAAAGAAATCCAAAAAGAAAAGAATTTCCTCTGTAGTATACAGCCGCTAATAAGTACTGGAAGGATTAAGATTTGTATAATAGAAGTAATTTACAAATCTGTTTAACTTTCTGGCACCAGTTGATTTAAAAAATAAAAAATAAATAAGTTTTACATGGGAGTACCCCTTTAACCCTTCTGAGGAGTTCAAGTTGCATGAAGACGCTTTATTCCATATCAGTTAAATAGCATTCTTCATAGCACGTAAAACAAAGACACATCAGTACTATAGAACTATACTGCATGAAAGCAAATTTGAAATCCCCAGACCCGGATCCTGCAGCCATTCATTAAACTGTACAACATCATGTGATCAAGCTAATGGCAGCCTGCATACAAACTTGTTCCAAAAGTGCCTTTTCTCTTTAGTATACAGCCCCTAAAAAGTACTGGAAGGATTAAGATTTTTTAATAGAAGTGATTTACAAATCTGTTTAACTTTCTGGTACCAGTTGATTTAAAAAAAAAAGTTTTCCACTGGAGTACCCCTTTAACATAGTGCAAATCCTCTCTACTACCCTGCTACTTTATAGCACAATAGCATTGCCCATAAAATTGATTTAAAAATACTTTCTATCTATACGTGGTCTCTCATTCAGATTTCTGCCTGTTGATAGAAACAAGGGGTTAATGTGACCAATTTGCATATTTTTGTACACACAGACAAATAAGTGCACCTGTGGATAAGTGCTTCGCTATCTAATACACTAATGTTCGCCTACCTGTGGATCTCTGGCTGTTGCAAAACTACAACTCCCGTCATGCCCTGACAGCCGCAGGCTGTCAGGGCATGATGGGAGTTGCAGTTTTGCCACAGCCAGAGAGCCTCAGTTTGGAGAACATTCTAAGACATCTTTGATTTCCACCTGAAACTTTCTTCGCACACCAAACCTGCCAAATGCAAAACCTACATCGCTTTTTAATGACGTTTTTTTCACTCCCATAGACTTCTATGGGAGAAAAACGGCAAGATTTTGACTAAGAAACGCCATACGCTCAACATGCTGTGGTTTTGCAAAACCGCCAAGGAGCTGAAAAACGCCAAAAAAGAGTGAAAAAACGCCAAAAGAAAAAATAAATGCGAAACTGAAAAACGCCAAGTGAAAAAATAATTTGTCGATTTCTCATTGATTTACAGCTAACATCTGGCCGCAGCATATTTTTGGACCGAAAAAACGCCATGCAACAGATTTGAAACTTAGCCTTAAGCACCCAGATCACCCATGAGGTCAAACTTTTTTTTAATGATATAATAAGGATATATATATATATATATATATATATATATAGATATATATAGATATATATATATATATTATAATAATAATAAAAAAAATTATATATTTATTTATTTTTTATTTATATTTTACTTTGTGATTGTTATTGCATACGATCAGGTTTTCGAAGGCTCTGAGGTGCTTGTCTGCATGCAGGGCTGATCTTAGCTCCTCTGGAAAGTCAACTAAGAACAGAACATTTTGAATACATGATATCATGTTAGTTCTGTCTTAGGAAGAGTATTGAGTCGCTTAAAATTCACCTGTTAAAAAAACAAAATGTTGGGTTAAACTACTTGGATGTAGCAGAGCCGGGGTTGTCAGGTGTAGTGTGTAGTGTGGTGCGTAGATGTTGGTTGTTCATTGGGAGAAAAGCGCTATATAAATGCTCGTTGTTGTCACAATTTAGATATTATTATTAATAACAATGATAATGATAAATAATTAATAATTCCTTTATCTATATAGCACCAACATATTCCACAGCGCTGTACTGAGATTGTCATCCCTGATACAAAATACAGATGCCTATATGACAAAATCGTCTCTGCTGCATCTGTGTGGTGCGAAAACTACAGTGAAGAATGACAAGGGGGTTAAGTATCAACGTTCTCTTCTTACCAAAAAAAGTTACAGCAAATCCTTCCAACACGCAAGCCCACGGTCCCAGGTAAAAGTATCCTCTGCTGTTGGTGGCGATGCTGATGCTGCCGCCAACAATGGACACCAAGAAGTCTGCCACCGACAGGTTGACGATGATATAGTTGAGGGGCTGCCGCAGCTGCTTGAACTTGAAGGTGACTATGATGACGATAAAGTTCTCAGCGATGGACAAAGTTGTGATCAGGCACATGAGGACCGTCAAGAGTTGGAAGTTCCAGGGCTCGACGGATTTCAGGGGACTCTGAAACGGGTTCCACTGGGTGGACGTCTCTGGACTGGCTTCTAGAGAGTCATTGGGGGACATGCTGCCGGTGGGAACTTGGTGGGTGATGAAGTCCGGCAACTGTAAAAGGTGGCAGCAAACAAGTTCAGCTGCAAGTCTTCCAACACGAAGAAGTCTTCTGCAGTCCTGGAGAAGACGGTGACAACCTGCAGGGCATTTTGCTTTATTTTTTTTTTATTTTCTCTTAAAAGGTGTCACTCATGAAAGGCAACCAGGAGAATCAATGAACTCCGGGCAATGCTGAATGTTGTGTACTCCTCCTTATATACATGTGCCATTGATCCATGCGTGCCTGTGTGCTCAGTGACCCCCCCTAGTGTGCAGCCACCCTTCATCTGACAGCAGCAGTGCTGAAAACCTCACCAGGCATTCCTGGTCCGTAGGAGAACATAACACTGGGATCCCTCCTTGACAGAATGTAGGCAAAGAGTTAATCCCCTCCCTTCTCAGAAGAAGGCTGGGTTCCTCAGAACAACGTGTGTACCAGTTTCCTCTTCTTACAAAAAAAAGTGACACGAGATGTAGATGGTAGTAGTTTCCTAGGAATGAATACCACAAGAAGGTTAATCCTGTCATTGCCTGATGCTGACAGTGCAACATATTGTAAGGAATGCAGACTGGGGAGGAAAGAAGAATCTTAAGATTCCTCAGGGAAATAAGGGCTGTGTACTCCAGCAGTCAGATGTGATGTGTGCGCCCTGCCTGATAGTGGACTATTAGTCCTTTCACTGGCGTATTGAATCCCATTGAATCCCCTTCCTGCTGCTTATAATAAAAAAAAAACGTAAAAGCCCAAATTACATGTACTCAAAGCAGATCCGAAATGACTTTTATTATGATTATTAATAAATGGGGCAAAATGTTCTATTGTATTTTAGCTTTAGTTAAAAATTATATATATATATATATATATATATATATATATATATATATATATATATATTATATATTTACAATGTTTTATGTCTTTCCCGTGAAACACTTTACTGCTGTTTATTTGCTTGTGATATACTATTCATGATGTTTTAATACATTGTATCTCTTACATTCAAGAGCTTTAAAACTGTTTTGTTTTATTACTCTCTATGGGGGGACCTTTATCAAAGCATTTAGTCGATTTTTTTTTGCTTAAAATTGTCGCAAATTGTTGCACATGCGCCTACGCTCTTTTTTCTGCGACTTTTTGCTTGTTCAGTGTCCTAAGCAAAAAATACAAATCTTGCTTACCAAAGCAAAAAGTGATTTTTGACTTGCAGTGGTCAGAGATTTATCAAGTGTGAAAGTTGCAAAAAAGTCGCATCGCATGAAAAAAACTACTAAATTTACTCCAGCTCAGACATGGAGCAGAAAAAGCCACCACAAAAGCAAAAGAAAAAAAAAGAAAAATTGCTTACGTGAAAGAAATTTATCAACAGGCTGAAAGCAGTAAGTCGCACATAAGAAAAAAAATTTGTAAGAAAAAAAAAAAAAAACTAAAAAAAGGAATACATAAGCAAACATTGATACATGTCCCCCTATATGTTGCTGCTACCACATTAACATATAATTCTCTCTACTCTACGGGTATTTTAGACTCACTTTTGTCATATTAATAAACTTTTTTTTTTTTTACACCCAGTCTATAACAGTCCATACTTCCAATGATACAAAACATACAAATATATTCTAAAACTTTATTTTAGGGCTCATACAACCGGCCATAATTTAGCTCTGAATGTCACCATACTGTTGTATACCTGTGTTCCTGATTTGGTAATGTACTATGTTTCATAAGTCTTCTTGTACAGAGATACAGTATTTTCTCAAAAAGGCACCATATGGCAACACATGGAGTGTCTACGGGTCTGTAATATAGGACTCTATGAGCAGAAACCTATAAGGCTAGGTTTACATCTTTAAAGTAGTCTACGTTCTAAATATAAGCTGAATACCAGAACAGCATCCCATTGTATACTGCTGCATACATATGCCAGATGCCTGATAACTTCTCTCCATTTGATAGCAGGTGATTCCCAACATATTGGTAAATCATTTAATTTACCTAAAGTCTTGACCACTAGGTGTCTCACTTCCTTACAATCTGCTGAGCCAGTCTACCTGCTGGAGATAATCCACACTGTTCAATAAAAGGTAAATCAAGGCTCCCTCTCACTTCTCACCACTTTTAAAACTAAACTATTGTCCACCAAACTATAAGCAGCTATCACGTCTGCTCATACAGCTTGCTGCAGTGTAATTCTGTACTACCACCACCACCTCAGTAGAAGCTCAGGGCACTCTTTCCTTGCTGCTGCTGTTTCTTGCATTTCTGCTCACACGTCACCTTTGAAACACAGTCCTTCAGTATCCCCTTCTTTTTTCACATGCCACATATAGTAGTGCAGTGAGTAAATCACTCCTAGCACAGTGTGAGCCTGTTCAGTGCAATTTCACCAGCACTATGTTATAACATAGCAGAGATAAATGTGTGCTGTGTTGAGTTGTGAATGGCCTGTGAAGTTAGGGAAAGGAAGTTCAGTATGAGTACTGCTGGCAAAACAGCAATTGTGGGACAGCATGGAGGAGACTTTCAGGGGCACAATGACACCACTAAGAGCACTAAAATCCCCTTGTCTTCACTCTGAAGGGTTAATCTAACAAAACTATGCAGGTAAATAAAAATCTTTTAAAACAATGTGCACTTTTTTTTTACTTTTAATATATTCATTTGCAAAATTAAAAAAAGAAATACTGTTACTAAAACATTAAACGGAGCAGTCCTACTAGGCTAGGGGAAAAAGGTTATAGAAATCAGAAGAATTGAAATGATAGAAGAGAAAAAAAGGTTTGTGTCAAATATTGGACATTTATTTAAAATAACAATGATACTCTTGATGACTTACTGGTGATGTCCTTGGCAGGGTCCTTGCTTTGATATATAAAATGTAAAATACATAAAAACACAATTGCTAGCTACAATTGTGCTAATGAGGTGGCTGGGACACAGGGTCTGTGCTATAGTAAGCACAGTGGGACAGTCTGGAAATTGCAAATGTCCTATTTGTTATAGGTGATGATTGGTGTGAATTGTAGTCTCAGTGAGGGTATTTTGCGCAAATAGCGGTGAAAGATGAAATCCACAGTGTTGGCCGTAGTGGCAGCGCTCGACAGCGTTGGAGACTCCCAGTGCTGAGCCCACTCTCCCTGTCTGCGCAGGGCTGTCTGTAAAATAAGCAGATGTGCGTGGTAGCGCTAAAGCTTCACCAAGTTTCACACAGTATCACGAAGTTACTCCTTCTATACCCCGACGGCATGGGGACAAGTTAAAGAAGGTGATAAAGGATATGTGCCTCTTACCAGCTCTTCAAATGCTCGGTGATCTGCGCGTATCTGTGTTGGAAGTCCTCTGGGCTCTGCCTTCTATACCCCGACGGCACGGGGAGGATAAGCAAGAAGTACAGAGGTCCAAGGCTGAATGCCGGTGCTAGCTGCGGCTAGTTAGTAATGCAAGTCTTGGACTCTGCTGGGGTAGCCTAGTGTTCGGCTCTGCTGGGGTAGCGGAGCGTCCCTGTTAAGTCTCAATCTCTGTGCAGCGAAACAGTCTATGACCAGACGCGTTTTGGAGAGCCACGTCCCCTTTTTCAATGGTGAGGGTAAGAAGACTAAGTGTCACTGTCGAGTGCTGCAACTACGGCCAACACTGTGGATGTCATCTTTCAGCGCTATTTGCGCAAAATACCCTCACTGAGACTACAATTCCCACCAATCATCACCTATAACAAATAGGACATTTGCAATTTCCAGACTGTCCCACTGTGCTTACTATAGCACAGACCCTGTGTCCCAGCCACCTCATTAGTGCAATTTTAGCTAGCAATTGTGTTTTTATGTATTTTACATTTTATATATCATTTGTATTATATTGTGTGTTGTCCAAAGCAACGTCCAATATTTGACACAAACCTTTTTTTTCTCTCCTATTATTTCAATTCTTCTGATTTCTATAACCTCCTTTCCCCTAGCCTAGTAGGACTGCTCCGTTTATTGTTAATTATTAGTATCTATAGGCACATCGGGTGTGTGCAACGCAGTATCCTCGGCCTGGGTCCTCATATAAGTATTTTATGTAGAGCTCCCATCTCTGTATCTTCCAAATGTTACTAAAACAGTCATGAGCAGGAGTGAATGTAAGCATATTAGAAATGTTTCTTTAGATTTTCAGTGAATTTATTACTTGTTGCAAAACCTTATCATTGTTATTTTTTTAGGTTTTTTATATGCTGAAGATTTTTTTTTTTTATGGCTTTGAATCATACTGGAAAAATGTTTTATGTATAGGATATGAGTTCCTGTATAACTTGTGTTTAAAGGTTAATGATTCTTACCAAGATAATTCATTTTCTCTTTGTCTTTCATTACAGGTGATTTACCAAGTATATCCTGCTCCATATTTAAAATTTATAATATTTGGTGATATGTATTACTGGCACATAGTGCTCCAGTGAGAAAACTGTAAGCAATAAAATCAGTTTTAGCCAATATATATATATATATATATATATATATATATATATATATATATATATGTATATACGGTATATATATATGTTTTATTAGAAGTTTAAACCATTTAAACAAATTTTAAAATCTGCTATTCAACCCCCTTATGTTATAAAGTAAAATAGTAGTGGGGCATTTTAGTAACTTTAAAAAAAAAAATTTTTTTATTACATATAAAACTATTAAGGCAACGATGAAATGAGTAAAAACAACTGCTACTTCTTAATATGAGGAATATGCTACTACCTAATGTGGGGAACCTGCTTCTACCTAATGTGGGGAACCTCTTCTAACTTATGTGGGGAACCTGCTACTACCTAATGTGGGGAACTATACTGTACCTAATGTGGGGAACTATACTGCCAAACTAATGTGGAGAACTATACTGCACCTAATGTGGGGGAACTATACTGCACCTTATGTGGGGAACTATACTGCACCTAATGTGGGGAACTATACTGCACCTAATGTGGGGAACTATACTGCACCTAATGTGGGGGAACTATACTGCACCTAATGTGGGGAAACTATACTGTATCTGATTAAGGGGGGGCAGGGGACTGGTGAAGGGGTGCATGGGACTGATTCAGGGGGCAGGGGAATGATTAAATATAAAAAATATATATATTTTTTCCTCTTTGTGTACGTTTCTGGGGGGGCGGGGGGGGCACAAGGTTAGCTCGCACAGGGCGCCTGAACACCTAAGGCCGGCCCTGAGTGTACCTCTTAGGTAGAGTACCTCTTGCAGAGACACATGCATACACTGTCACTTGCAAAATCTTGAAACTTTTAAATGGGCACTATTATAAAAAAAAATGTTTGGCTATTGCACTCCTTATGGTAAATAAAAAAATCTTTCTAATGTACTTTATTTCATTTGTGTTTAACCCCTTAAGGACGCAGGATGTAAATGTACGTCCTGGTGCGGTGGTACTTAACGCACCAGGACGTACATTTACGTCCTGTGCATAACCGCGGGCATCGGAGCGATGCCCTTGTCATGCGCGGCTGATCCCGGCTGCTGATCGCAGCCAGGGACCCGCCGGCAATGGCCGACGCCCGCGATCTCGTGGGCGTCCGCCATTAACCCCTCAGGTGCCGGGATCAATACAGATCCCGGCATCTGCGGCAGTGCGCAATTTGAATGAATGATCGGATCGCCCGCAGCGCTGCTGTGGGGATCCGATCATTCAGAACGCCGCACGGAGCTCCCCTCATCTTCCTCCGTCCGGCTCCCGGCGTCTCCTGCTCTGGTCTGTGATCGAGCAGACCAGAGCAGAAGATAGCCGATAACACTGATCTGTTCTATGTCCTATTCATAGAACAGATCAGTATTAGCAATCATGGTATTGCTATGAATAGTCCCCTATGGGGACTATTCAAGTGTAAAAAAAAATGTAAAAAATGTAAAAGTAAAAGTAAAAAAAAAGTGAAAAATCCCCTCCCCCAATAAAAAAGTAAAACGTCCGTTTTTTCCTATTTTACCCCCAAAAAGCGTAATTTTTTTTTATAGACATATTTGGTATCGCCGTGTGCGTAAATGTCCAAACTATTAAAGTAAAATGTTAATGATCCCGTACGGTGAATGGCGTGAATGAAAAAAAAAAGTCCAAAATTCCTACTTTTTTAATACATTTTATTACAAAAAAAATTATAAAAAATGTATTAAAAGTTTTTTATATGCAAATGTGATACCATAAAAAAGGACAGATCATGGCGCAAAAAATGAGCCCCCATACCACTGCTTATACGGAAAAATAAAAAAGTTAGAGGTCATCAAAATAAAGGGATTATAAACATACTAATTTGGTTAAAAAGTTTGTGATTTTTTTTTAAGCGCAACAATAATAGAAAAGTATGTAATAATGGGTATCATTTTAATCGTATTGACCCTCAGAATAAAGAACACACGTCATTTTTATAAATTGTACGGCGTGAAAATGAAACCTTCCAAAATTAGCAAAATTGCGTTTTTCGTTTTAATTTCCCCACAAAAATAGTGTTTTTTGGTTGCGCCATACATTTTATGATATAATGAGTTATGTCATTACAAAGGACAACTGGTCGCGCAAAAAACAAGCCCTCATACTAGTCTGTGGATGAAAATATAAAAGAGTTATGATTTTTAGAAGGCGAGGAGGAAAAAATGAAAACGTAAAAATGTAATTGGCTGAGTCCTTAAGGCCAAAATGGGCTGAGTCCTTAAGGGGTTAAAAAAAGCTGCCACTAAGTGTCTTCCTACTTGTCCAGAGCAAGTTTCCCCCATCTCTTGCACAGACTTTGGACTCCTACAAGCGTGGCAGAAGTCCAAAATCAGGAAATGCAGTCTGGAGTGCTGAGGGGGGTGTGTACAGCCTTAGCGAATCATAGCTTATCTCACACACTGAACTGCTCTGGGCTGTGTTTAGCAGGGTGAGGGAGGAAGTTCTCCCCTGTATGGCTTCAGATGATGTCACAGCCTGATGGGGAACGCTCCTTCCCAGTCTGTGAATCTGAAAATACAGAGCAATATCAAGGTAGAAAACAAAAAAATAATAACAATAAAGGCAGGGGGTGGTTTATCATGATGGTGGCAGTGAACTGGGAGGATTATAAAATTTAACAAGCTCATGACAGGTACTCTTTAAAGGGGTACTCCTGTGGAAAACATTTTTTTTTTTATCAACTGGTGCCCGAAAGTTAAACAGATTTGTAAATTACTTCTATAAAAAAAAAGTTATCCTTCCAGTACTTATTAGTAGCTATATGCTTTTTGAATTCTTTGCTTTTTGAATTTCCTTTTTGTCTTGTCCACAGTGCTCTCTGCTAACACCTGATGCCCATATCAGGAACTGTCCAGAGCAGGAGAATATCCTCATAGCAAACCTATGTTACTCTGGACAGTTCTTGACATGGACAGAGGTGTCAGCATAGAGAATTATGGCCAAGACCAAAAAGAAATTCAAAAAGCAAATAATTTCCTCTGTAGCATACAGGTGCTAATAAGTACTGGAAGGATAATGTTTTGTTAATAGAAGCAATTTATAAATCTGTTTAACTTTCTGGAACCAGTTCATTTAAAAAAAGAAGTTTTCCACCGGAGTACCCCTTTAAGTAACAATTTGGCAACAAGCCCAGTCAAGAAAATAATGGCAACAGCCCTTCCCAGCCAAGCCCAGACTTTAGTTTTAAACACAACTTTTTGGGCTGCTGTCCCTTTAACTCAGGCTACTCAGCTTTAACAAAGCTCCACAATTGCTTTCTCAATCGTAATCCAACTCTTAGCAACTCAGCCACATATAAAGCTGTCATCACCGAGCAGGATAGTCCTTAAGATGTTTCTGCATACAAGCAAAATGAAAAAGTGCTCCCTCATCAATGTACCAGAGTCAGGCTCTCTGACAAGGCAGTGGACTACCAGGCCAAGGTGCATTCATGTGATGGTACAGAGGTTTGTTTCACCCTTTGGATGCGTTCACACGGCGGAATCTCCACTCACTGAGTTCCGTGAGCGAAGTTCCGCCTGGCGACCGCCACCGGTGTGAACGCACTCTTTAAAGCAAAAGATTGTGTCATACACATTTCCTTTCAAGAGCAGCCACAGTCTGTTTTACAACATCATCAAAGCAACCATCTCACACTACGTTGGCTACCAATCAGGTGTAAATATAGGCACTTCCCCTCTTGGCATAGAGAAACCCACCAAAACACCCTTCCCCAGTCAATGAAGGTGGATGTTCTGCTTTTACTGCAAGCTAATTTTCCAGAAGTTTTTTGGATAATCTGCTGTGATTGGTGTAAACTACTGATCCCTACTATACCCATCAGTGGTGCTCATGATGCTAGGCGCATCTTCTTCGGTTCTGATTGTCCATTTTGGGCATAGGAGGAGCTTCCCAACACCATGACTACCACTGATTGGTAGAGTAGTGATCAGCAGTTTACACCAATCACAGCAGCTTATTAAACACCCACATTAACTCTTTAAAGGAGTACGCCACCCCTAGACATCTTATCCCCTATCCAAAGGATAGGGGATAAGATGTCTGATCGCGGGGGTCCGTTGCAGCACCCCAGACATCCAGATGACTGGCGATGCAGGGCGAGGCTCGTGCTATCACAGCCACGCCCCGCCCCGCTCGTGCTGTCACAGCCACACACCCTCAATGCAAGTCTATGGGAGGTGGCCCCCTCTCATAGACTTGCATTGAGGGAGTGTGGCCGTGACATTACGAGCCTCTGGCGCTGCACCTGACACTCTAAGCAAACACCCGGTGCAGCAGGGAGATAGCGGGGAACCTCAGCGTCAGGATCCCCGCAACAGACATCTTATCCCTAATCCTACCCATTAATTAACATTATCATGCAAATGCAATTACATTAATGAAGATATTATAACATACAACTCTCCTTTATCACACCACTACATGATGGTAATGTAAATACAATTATATGTAAATTAACACATAGATACAGTGAATAACACAACATCATTGCAAATTCAGACCATGGGGTAGAAACATATAGCATATATAAATATATATATATATATATATATATATATATATATATATATATATATATATATATGTTTTAGCTGGCACAATGATCAAGGACTGAGCAAGGGTGACTTGATACAAAAGATGACAGAATAATTTCAGTGTAGCGTGACTGAGACACCAATTTGGGGAATGATATTGTATAGCAATAGGATGCCCAGATTTGATAACATCCTCACTGACTAACTTAGCTATTGCTGGACTGCACTAGTATTCCTAGACAGTGTTATCATTGACCTGCTAAAAGCAATCATTAGCTTAAAACGCTCGGTGCGGGCTGCGGAGGTCATGATGTTATGATCACGCCCCTTGTGACGTCATGTCATGACCCCTCAATGCAAGTCTATGAGAGGGGGCATGGCATCTGCCATGCCCCTTCCATGGACTTGCATTGAGGGGGCATGGTGTGATGTCTCGAGGGGCCTGACGTTGACATCATGAGCTCCGCAGCCCACACCCTACGTTCGGAACAAAATGTTTCAAACGCTGGGGCAGTGGAGTACCCCTTTAAAGGGAATCTGTCAGCTGTAAGCTATTTTCCAAACTGCTGACATTGTTAGATAGTTGTTATGATGCATTGTATCTTTCATACTCTATATCTGTCTGTGCTTCCATAACATAGAACAATTATTTTACTCTCTGCTGCTGAGAGACACAAAGGCATTCCCGAACCCCTGAGGTGTGGAAGTTTGAAACGCCTCCTTGCTTCCCCTATTATCCCTGTCCCAGCTTGATTGACAGTCAGCTGCAAGCTGAGCCCTGTTTTCAAATCTCTCACCTGTGCACAATTTTCATGCACAGCGCAAAAGTGGGATTTGAAACAGGGCTTGGCTCTCAGCTGACTGTTAATGAAGCAAGGAGGGAAATGGTAGGGGGAGTGAGGAGGCGTTCCAGCCCTCAGCAGTTCAGGGGCTTGGGAACACCTCTTTGACACTTAGCACCAGAGAACTAAAGCATTTTTCTATGTTACTGAAGGACAGACAAATCTATGAAAGGTACCGTGTGTCTCTTTGCACTAACAAATATCTTTAGCAATGTCAGAATTTCGGAACATCAATTCAGATCTTAGTAAAGCTCTACCTTGCATAGGAAATTAATTCTTTATATCAACTCCCAGGTGTATTATCATTTTCACCCATTTTTCTCCCCTTCTGATCCACTACTGAATTATATCCATCTTCAATTGCCGTATGATATACACAAATAATTAACCTTACTTGTGATATTACAGAACCTTTTATCTGCCACACCGACCGGTAATAAAGTGTAATCCTTCAATCAATATTTGGAGTTGTATTCCCAAAAGCATTGAACTTGTCACCATTTCTAAGCTAACGGAGAAATTCTAACTTTAAAGTAAAAAAAAATAATTAACTCCATGTTGGATTTTCAGACTGGGAAGTTATAATTCCACAGAGAAATCTGATGCAGCAAATTGGTTTTCTTCCTACCTCTCTCTACTTCTTCAGCGTCTCATATTCTAGCTCTATTTCTTCTCCTCTTCCTCTTGCTGTCAGGGTTCCTCAGGGATCAGTCCTGGGCCCTTTCTTGATTTTTCTCTCTTCTCTATATTGGACAAACGAACAGAAGATTCAGTTTCCAGTACCATCTCTACACTGATGACACTCAGCTCTAAACCTCTTCCTGTGACATCATCCCTGTTATATACCTGTTCCCGTGACATCATCCCTGTTATATACTTCTTCCCATGACATCACCCCTGTTATATACCTCTTCCCATGACATCATCCCTGTTATATACCTCTCCCCATGACATCATCCCTGTTATATACCTCTCCCCATGACATCATCCCTGTTATATACCTCTTCCCATGACATCATCCCTGTTATATACTTCTTCCCATGACATCACTCCTGTTATATACCTCTTCCTGTGACATAATCCCTGTTATGTACTTCTTCCCATGACATCATCCCTGTTATGTACTTCTTCCCATGACATCACCCCTGTTATATACCTCTTCCCGTGACATAATCCCTGTTATGTACTTCTTCCCATGACATCATCCCTGTTATGTACTTCTTCCCATGGCATCACCCCTGTTATATGCCTCTTCCCGTGACATCACTCCTGTTATATACCTCTTCCCATGACATCATCCCTGTTATATACCTCTTCCCATGACATCACTCCTGTTATATACCTCTTCCCGTCACATCAATCCTGTTATATACCTCTTCCCGTCACATCAATCCTGTTATATACCTCTTCCCATGACATCATCCCTGTTATATACCTCTTCCCGTCACATCAATCCTGTTATATACCTCTTCCCCTGACATCACCCCTGTTAAATACCTCTTCCCATGACATTACCCCTGTTATATACCTCTTCCCGTGATATCATCCCTGTTATATACCTCTTCCCATGACATCACCCCTGTTATATACCTCTTCCCGTGACATCATCCCTGTTATATACCTCTTCCCGTGACATAATCCCTGTTATATACCTCTTCCCGTGACATCATCCCTGTTATATACCTCTTCCCATGACATCACCCCTGTTATATACCTCTTCCCATGACATCACCCTGGTTATATACCTCTTCCCATGACATCATCCCTGTTATATACCTCTTCCCATGACATCACTCCTGTTATATACCTCTTCCCATGACATCATCACTGTTATATACCTCTTCCCATGACATCACTCCTGTTATATACCTATTCCCGTGACATCGTCCCTGTTATATACCTCTTCCCGTCACATCAATCCTGTTATATACCTCTTCCCATGACATCATCGCTGTTATATACCTCTTCCCATGACATCATCCCTGTTATATACCTCTTCCCATGACATCACTCCTGTTATATGCCTCTTCCCATGACATCATCACTGTTATATACCTCTTCCCATGACATCATCCCTGTTATATACCTCTTCCCGTGACATCGTCCCTGTTATATACCTCTTCCCGTCACATCAATCCTGTTATATACCTCTTCCCATGACATCACTCCTGTTATATACCTCTTCTCATGACATCATGCCTGTTATATACCTCTTCCCATGACATCACCCCTGTTATATACCTCTTCCCATGACATCGTCCCTGTTATATACCTCTTCCCATGACATCACTCCTGTTATATACCTCTTCCCCTGACATCACCCCTGTTAGATACCTCTTCCCATGACATCATCCCTGTTATATACCTCTTCCCGTCACATCAATCCTGTTATATACCTCTTCCCCTGACATCACCCCTGTTAAATACCTCTTCCCATGACATTACCCCTGTTATATACCTCTTCCCGTGATATCATCCCTGTTATATACCTCTTCCCATGACATCACCCCTGTTATATACCTCTTCCCGTGACATCATCCCTGTTATATACCTCTTCCCGTGACATAATCCCTGTTATATACCTCTTCCCGTGACATCATCCCTGTTATATACCTCTTCCCATGACATCACCCCTGTTATATACCTCTTCCCATGACATCACCCTGGTTATATACCTCTTCCCATGACATCATCCCTGTTATATACCTCTTCCCATGACATCACTCCTGTTATATACCTCTTCCCATGACATCATCCCTGTTATATACCTCTTCCCATGACATCATCCCTGTTACATACCTCTTCCCATGACATCACCCATTATATACCTATTCCCGTGACATCGTCCCTGTTATATACCTCTTCCCGTCACATCAATCCTGTTATATACCTCTTCCCATGACATCATCGCTGTTATATACCTCTTCCCATGACATCATCCCTGTTATATACCTCTTCCCATGACATCACTCCTGTTATATGCCTCTTCCCATGACATCATCACTGTTATATACCTCTTCCCATGACATCATCCCTGTTATATACCTCTTCCCGTGACATCGTCCATGTTATATACCTCTTTCCGTCACATCAATCCTGTTATATACCTCTTCCCATGACATCACCCCTGTTATATACCTCTTCCCATGACATCATGCCTGTTATATACCTCTTCCCATGACATCACCCCTGTTATATGCCTCTTCCCATGACATCATCCCTGTTATATACCTCTTCCCATGACATCATCCCTGTTATATACCTCTTCCCGTGACATCTCTCCTGTTATATACCTCTTCCCATGACATCACCCCTGTTATTTACCTCTTCCCATGACATCACCCCGGCTATATCCCTTTTCCCATGACATCATCCCTGTTATATACCTCTTCCAGTGACATCATCCCTGTTATATACCTCTTCCTATGACATCATCCCTGTTATATACCTCTTCCCTTGACATCATCCCTGTTATATACCTCTTCCCGTGACATCATGGCTGTTATATACCTCTTCCCATGACATCATCCCTTTTATATACCTCTTCCCTTGACATCATCCCTGTTATATACCTCTTCCCATGACATCATCCCTGTTATATACCTCTTCGCATGACATCACCCCTGTTATATACCTCTTCCCATGACATCACTCCTGTTATATACCTCTTCCCATGACATTATCCCTGTTATATACCTCTTCCCATGACATCACCCCTGTTATATACCTCTTCCCGTGACATCGTCCCTGTTATATACTTCTTCCCATGACATCATCCCTGTTATATACCTCTTCCCATGACATCACTCCTGTTATATACCTCTTCCCGTGACATCACTCCTGTTAGATACCTCTTCCCATGACATCATCCCTGTTATATACCTCTTCCAATGACATCTCCCCTGTTATATACCTCTTCCCGTGACATCATCCCTGTTATATACCTCTTCCCAGGATATCACTCCTGTTATATACCTCTTCCCATGACATCACCCATTATATACCTCTTCCCATTACATCACCCCTGTTATATACCTCTTCCCATGACATCACCCATTATATACCTCTTCCCATGACATCATCCCTGTCATATACCTCTTCCAATGATATCACCCCTGTTATATACCTCTTCCCGTGACATCATCCCTGTTATATACCTCTTCCCATGACATCACCCCTGTTATATACTTCTTCCCATGACATCATCCCTGTTATATACCTCTTCCCATGACATCACTCCTGTTATATACTTCTTCCCATGACATCATCCCTGTTATATACCTCTTCCCAGGATATCACCCCTGCTGTACTCCTACAAAACACAAGTGACTGTCTCTATGCTGTCTCAAACATCATGCCCTCCCTATAACTAAAACTGAATCTTTCTAAATCAAAACTTTTTGTATTTTTTCCATCTAAACTTCTAAATATGACATTTCCATCTCGGTGTCTGTCTTTAAATTTTGCTAGACTTTGAATTGATTTACATTTGGCTATTGTACGTCTTCACTATTAGAAAAGAGAGAGGAGGGAGAAGGCACTTTCATTTGCCGGATTTCCAAGTTGTCCCCCAGGGAGGGGAAGGCAGTCGCTCACCAGAGTTGGTTTTGTACTATACACAACAATGTGAAGCGCGAGTATAACATTTCCATCTGCAGCCTGTCCAAGGCGTGTAAACCAGAAGACTTCAAAAAGGAGACAGGATCTATCGGCGCTCAATGGTTTAAGGAAGCAGGATATCAGGACCTTCAGGTAAGTACGTTTTATTGTAGTTCCAGCATGAAACGTGTTTTGCTGCGCATGCGCAGCTTCATCAGGCATGTCAAATGGGTCTACTGCACCTGGTTATACACCAGATGGAGTTTAACCCCTTCATAGAAAAACATTAAGTACAAAAATTTACCCATGTTTAACCAGCATTGCAAAACGGACAATTCATAGGAGTGAACAACGCATTAAAAGCGCACATATGCAAGAAATTACCTAAAGCAATCAATGATTGTACATAACTCATATCACATATAAAAGGACTTAAAGGGGCATAAGTTTCAGATCGCGGGGGGTCTGACCGCTGGGGCCCCCCGCAATCTCCTTATACCTCTTCCCGTGACATCATCCCTGTTATATACTTCTTCCCATGACATCACCCCTGTTATATACCTCTTCCCATGACATCACCCCTGTTATATACCTCTTCCCATGACATCATCCCTGTTATATACCTCTTCCCATGACATCATCCCTGTTATATACCTCTTCCCATGACATCATCCCTGTTATATACCTCTTCCCATGACATCACCCCTGTTATATACCTCTTCCCATGACATCATCCCTGTTATATACCTCTTCCCATGACATCATCCCTGTTATATACCTCTTCCCATGACATCACCCCTGTTATATACCTCTTCCCATGACATCACCCCTGTTATATACCTCTTCCCGTGACATAATCCCTGTTATATACTTCTTCCCATGACATCATCCCTGTTATATACCTCTTCCCATGACATCATCCCTGTTATATACTTCTTCCCATGACATCACTCCTGTTATATACCTCTTCCCGTGACATAATCCCTGTTATGTACTTCTTCCCATGACATCATCCCTGTTATGTACCTCTTCCCGTGACATCATCCCTGTTATATACTTCTTCCCATGACATCATCCCTGTTATATACCTCTTCCCATGACATCATCCCTGTTATATACCTCTTCCCGTGACATCATCCCTGTTATATACCTCTTCCCGTGACATCATCCCTGTTATATACCTCTTCCCATGACATCATCCCTGTTATATACCTCTTCCCATGACATCACCCCTGTTATTTACATCTTCCCATGACATCACCCCGGTTATATATCTCTTCCCATGACATCATCCCTGTTATATACCTCTTCCAGTGACATCATCCCTGTTATATACCTCTTCCCATGACATCATCCCTGTTATATACCTCTTCCCTTGACATCATCCCTGTTATATACCTCTTTCCATGACATCATCCCCTTTATATACCTCTTCCCATGACATCACCCCTGTTATATACCTCTTCCCATGACATCACCCCATTATATACCTCTTCCCGTGACATTATCACTGTTATATACCTCTTCCCATGACATCACCCCTATTATATACCTCTTCCCGTGACATAATCCCTGTTATATACCTCTTCCCATGACATCACTCCTGTTATATACCTCTTCCCGTGACATCACTCCTGTTATATACCTCTTCCCATCACATCATCCCTGTTATATACCTCTTCCAATGAAATCTCCCCTGTTATATACCTCTTCCCGTGACATCATCCCTGTTATATACCTCTTCCCATGACATCACCCCTGTTATATACCTCTTCCCATGACATCACCCATTATATACCTCTTCCCATGACATCACCCCTGTTATATACCTCTTCCCATGACATCACCCATTATATACCTCTTCCCATGACATCATCCCTGTTATATACCTCTTCCAATGACATCACCCCTGTTATATACCTCTTCCCGTGACATCATCCCTGTTATATACTTCTTCCCATGACATCATCCCTGTTATATACCTTTTCCCAGGATATCACCCCTGCTGTACTCCTACAAAATACAAGTGACTGTCTCTATGCTGTCTCAAACATCATGCCCTCCCTATAACTAAAACTGAATCTTTCTAAATCAAAACTTTTTGTATTTTTTCCATCTAAACTTCTAAATATGACATTTCCATCTCGGTGTCTGTCTTTAAATTTTGCTAGACTTTGAATTGATTTACATTTGGCTATTGTACGTCTTCACTATTAGAAAAGAGAGAGGAGGGAGAAGGCACTTTCATTTGCCGGATTTCCAAGTTGTCCCCCAGGGAGGGGAAGGCAGTCGCTCACCAGAGTTGGTTTTGTACTATACACAACAATGTGAAGCGCGAGTATAACATTTCCATCTGCAGCCTGTCCAAAGCGTGTAAACCAGAAGACTTCAAAAAGGAGACAGGATCTATCGGCGCTCAATAGTTTAAGGAAGCAGGATATCAGGACCTTCAGGTAAGTACGTTTTATTGTAGTCCCAGCATGGAACGTGTTTTGCTGCGCATGCGCAGCTTCATCAGGCATGTCAAATGGGTCTACTGCACCTGGTTATACACCAGATGGAGTTTAACCCCTTCATAGAAAAACATTAAGTACAAAAATTTACCCATGTTTAACCAGCATTGCAAAACGGACAATTCATAGGAGTGAACAACGCATAAAAAACGCACATATGCAAGAAATTACCTAAAGCAATCAATGATTGTACATAACTCATATCACATATAAAAGGACTTAAAGGGGCATAAGTTTCAGATCGCGGGGGGTCTGACCGCTGGGGCCCCCCGCGATCTCCTTTACGGGGCCCCGGCTCGCTGTCCAGATAGCACGAAGCGCGGCCGACGCGCCCTCTCAATACAACTCTATGCCAGAGCCGGAGATTGCCAAAGGCAGCGCTCCGGCTCTGCCATAGAGTTGTATTGAGGGGGCGTGTCAGCCGCCGCTTTGTGCGGTGGTCAACATGCCCCCTTCACGCGGGCTGTCGGGGCCCCATACAGGAGATTGCCGGGGGGCCCCAGCGATCTGAAACTTATCCCCTATCCTTAGAATAGGGGATGCGTTTTTCACCACTGAATATCTCCTTTAAGCTGAAAAACAAATATAAAAAAAACATTATGTCGTTTTTCAACCACACAATGTAGCATGTATGAAAAGGACTATGTATAAATAATATGTATTATGCATTTATATGTCATTTATATATTTAAATTAACCCCTTAAGGACCCGGAGTTTTTCCATTTTTGCACCTAAAAATTTTGCACCTAAAAATCCACATGATGGCTTATGTTTTGTGCCACAGATTCTACTTTGTAAAGACATCAGTCATTTTACACAAAAATGTATGGCGAAATGAAAAAAAAATCATTGTGAGACAAAATTGAAAAAAAACAAAAACAAAAACGCCATTTTGTAACTTTATTACCTTATCTTATTTATTCTGTAGGTCCATACGATTAAAATGATACCCTACTTATATAGGTTTGATTTTGTCGTACTTCTGGAAAAAATCACAACTACATGCAGGACAATTTATACATTTAAAATTGGCATCTTCTGACCCCTATAACTTTTTATTTTTCTGTGTATGGGGCGGTATGAGGCCTCATTTTTTGCACCATGATCTGAAGTTTTTAGCGGTACAATTTTTGTATTGATCGGACTTATTGATCGCTTTTTATTCATTTTTTCATGATATAAAAAGGGACAAAAAATACACTATTTTGGACTTTGGAATTTTTTTGCGCGTACGCCATTGATTGTGCAGTTTAATTAACGATATATTTTTTAGAATTTGGACATTTATGCACACGGCAATACCACATATGTTTATTTTTATTTTTATTTACACAGTTTTTTTTTAATGGGAAAAGGGGGGTGATTCAAACTTTTATTAGGGAAGGGGTTAAATGATCTTTAATCACTTTTTTTCTTCTTCAATTTTACAGCTCCCATAGGGGACTATAACACTGCACACACTGATCTTTTACATTGTTCAATGGTTTCTCATAGGAAACCATTGATCAATGATTCTGCCGCTTGACTGCTCATGCCTGGATCTCAGGCACTGAGCAGTCATTCGGCGATTGGACAGCGAGGAGGCAGGTAGGGATCCTCCAGCTGTCCTGTAAGCTGTTCGGGATGCCGCGATTTTGCCGCGGCCATCCCAAACAGCCCCCTGAGCTAACCGGCATTGTTTTACTTTCACCTTAGATGCGGCGTTCAACATTCAACGCCTCTTCTAAAGGGTCAATTGCACGCGGCACCGCGATCAATGCCGAGTGCTATTAGCTACAGGCCCCGCGTTATAGAACGGGAGCGGACTCAGGGAGTACAGAACCGCCCTGTGTCATTAACAGGTTAAATAAAGGTCATCTAAGGAACAGTATAATACTCAGGTGCACATGAAAAGTAACAAAACCAAGGGTACAAACTACTATCAAGTTCCATTTATATATCGAGATTAGCAAATATTTTTAAGGGTCTCATTTAGACCTTGAGGGGTCAAAGTTCCTAATTTATGTATCCAGAATGACTCTTGGTTTATGAGGCGCTGATGTCTATCATGGACTTCTGGAGGGATGGATTCAATAATAATTAGTCTCAAAGGTTCCAAACAACTTTGATGTATCATAGAGAAGTGTCAGGACACACTATGAAGCATGAAGTTATGTTTAATGTTACCGTATTTTTCGCCGTATAAGACGCACTTTTTCTTCCCCAAAACTGGGGAGAAAAAGTTGGCGCGTCTTATAAGGTGAATACACACCTATCGCGGCGGTCCCTGCGGCCATCAACGGCCGGGACCCACGGCTAATACAGGACATCATATATTACATTAACATCCGTTTCCATCAGTTAGTGTCCGTTTTTTTTTTAAGTCCGTTTTTTTATCTTTGACGGGAGAAGAACGGGACGGGTCTAGACGGCCGTGTGAACGCAGCCTTAATTGTGGTATTAGTAATAACTGATACTGTTATTTCAAGACTGTTACCAATGCAGTTAAGTTAATATATACGGCAAGAAGATACAGCCAGAATCAAATACCACAATTAAGTGCAAACATAGGTGGCTGTTATTGAACTTTTTTCTTAACCATTTTATGTCATTTTATTATTGTTGATTAATATTGCATAAACCTGTTAGTCCACAGCAAGGGCCCCGCTGAGACTTACCGTATATGTGAATATCCAATAAATATTTTAAATTTTTTTAATACAATTAGCCTGCATATTATATTCTACATACATTCAACTTTACTACATACCATATCTATATAAATAATATATACCTGGAGGTCTGTATCTATCATTTTATTATTTTCTTCTTATTTGACACGTAGGGTAAGGGTTAGGGCTTTTGACACGTTGTCATGATGCCGGCTGGCAGGAGGTGGATCCTCTGTGCCAGAGAGGGATTGGCGTGGACCGTGCTAGTGGACCGGTTCTAAGTTACTACTGGTATTCACCAGAGCCCGCCGCAAAGCGGGATGGTCTTGCTGCGGCGGTAGTAACCAGGTCGTATCCACTAGCAACGGCTCAACCTCTCTGACTGCTGAAGATAGGCGCGGTACAAGGGAGTAGACAAAAGCAAGGTCGGACGTAGCAGAAGGTCGGGGCAGGCAGCAAGGATCGTAGTCAGGGGCAACAGCAGGAGGTCTGGAACACAGGCTAGGAACACACAAGGAAACGCTTTCACTGGCACGATGGCAACAAGATCCGGCGAGGGAGTGCAGGGGAAGTGAGGTATACATAGGGAGTGCACAGGTGAACACACTAATTAGAACCACTGCGCCAATCAGTGGCGCAGTGGCCCTTTAAATCGCAGAGACCCGGCGCGCGCGCGCCCTAGGGAGCGGGGCCGCGCGCGCCGGGACAGGACCGACGGAGAGCGAGTCAGGTACGGGAGCCGGGGTGCGCATCGCGAGCGGGCGCCACCCGCATCGCGAATCGCATCCCGGCTGGAGGCGGTATCGCAGCGCACCCGGTCAGTGGATCTGACCGGGGCGCTGCAGTAGCGAGGATGTAGCGAGCGCTCCGGGGAGGAGCGGGGACCCGGAGCGCTCGGCGTAACAGTACCCCCCCCCTTGGGTCTCCCCCTCTTCTTGGAGCCTGAGAACCTGAGGACCAGACTTTTGTCTAGGATATTGTCCTCAGGTTCCCAGGATCTCTCTTCAGGACCACAGCCCTCCCAATCGACCAAAAAAAAGGTTTTCCCTCTGACCTTCTTGGAGGCCAGTATCTCCTTTACGGAGAAGATGTCCGAAGAGCCGGAAACGGGAGTGGGAGAAACAAGTTTGGGAGAGAAACGGTTGATGATGAGTGGTTTAAGAAGAGAGACATGAAAGGCATTAGGAATACGAAGAGAAGGAGGAAGAAGAAGTTTGTAAGAGACAGGATTAATTTGGCACAAGATTTTGAAAGGACCAAGATAGCGTGGTCCCAATTTGTAGCTGGGAACACGGAAGCGGACATATTTAGCGGAGAGCCATACCTTGTCTCCGGGAGAAAAAATGGGGGGAGCTCTTCTTTTCTTATCGGCAAATTTTTTCATGCGCGATGAAGCCTGTAAGAGAGAATTTTGGGTCTCTTTCCATATGGTGGAAAGATCACGAGTTATTTCATCCACAGCGGGCAAACCAGAGGGCAAGGGAGTAGGGAGGGGGGGAAGAGGGTGACGGCCGTACACCACGAAAAATGGGGATTTTGAAGAAGATTCAGAGACTCTGAAGTTGTACGAGAATTCGGCCCATGGTAGAAGATCTGCCCAGTCATCCTGGCGGGAGGAAACAAAATGCCGTAAATAGTCACCCAGGACCTGGTTAATTCTTTCTACTTGCCCATTGGATTGAGGATGATAAGCAGAAGAGAAGTTTAATTTAATCTTGAGTTGTTTACAGAGAGCCCTCCAGAATTTTGACACGAATTGGACGCCTCTATCCGAGACGATCTGCGTGGGCAACCCGTGAAGACGAAAAATGTGTACAAAAAATTGTTTTGCCAACTGAGGCGCTGAAGGAAGTCCAGGAAGAGGAATAAAATGTGCCATCTTAGAAAATCGATCAATGACCACCCAAACAACAGTGTTGCCACGGGATGGAGGTAAGTCTGTAATAAAGTCCATACCAATCAGAGACCAAGGCTGTTCGGGGACAGGCAGAGGATGAAGGAGACCAGCAGGCTTCTGGCGAGGAGTCTTATCCCGGGCACAGACAGTGCAGGCCCGCACAAAATCAACAACATCCGTCTCCAGAGTCGGCCACCAATAGAAACGAGAGATCAGTTGCAAGGATTTCTTGATGCCCGCATGGCCTGCGAGATGGGAGGAGTGACCCCATTTGAGGATTCCGAGGCGTTGGCGTGGAGAGACGAAGGTCTTCCCTGGAGGAGTTTGCCTGATGGAGGCTGGAGAGGTGGAGATCAGGCAGTCAGGAGGAATGATGTGTTGCGGAGAGAGCTCTACTTCCGAGGCATCCGAGGAACGAGAGAGAGCATCGGCCCTAATGTTCTTGTCGGCAGGGCGAAAGTGAATTTCAAAATTAAACCGGGCAAAGAACAGAGACCACCTGGCCTGGCGAGGGTTCAGCCGTTGGGCAGACTGGAGATAGGAGAGATTCTTGTGATCGGTGTAAATAATAACTGGAAATTTTGATCCCTCCAGCAGATGCCTCCATTCCTCAAGTGCTAATTTAATGGCCAGTAGCTCTCGATCCCCGATGGAGTAGTTCCTCTCCGCCGGAGAGAAGGTCCTAGAAAAAAAAACACAAGTAACAGCATGCCCAGAAGAATTTTTTTGTAGAAGAACCGCTCCAGCTCCTACCGAGGAGGCATCAACCTCCAATAGGAAGGGTTTAGATGGGTCAGGTCTGGAGAGCACGGGAGCAGAAGAAAAGGCAGACTTGAGCCGTTTAAAGGCGTCTTCCGCTTGAGGAGGCCATGACTTAGGATTGGCATTCTTCTTGGTTAAAGCCACGATAGGAGCCACAATGGTGGAAAAATGTGGAATAAATTGTCTGTAATAATTGGCGAACCCCAAAAAACGTTGGATAGCACGGAGTCCGGAGGGGCGTGGCCAATCTAAGACGGCAGAGAGTTTGTCTGGGTCCATTTGTAGTCCCTGGCCAGAGACCAAGTATCCTAGGAAAGGAAGAGATTGACATTCAAACAGACATTTCTCCATTTTGGCATAAAGTTGATTGTCTCGAAGTCTCTGAAGAACCATGCGGACATGCTGGCGGTGTTCTTCTAGGTTGGCAGAAAAAATCAGAATATCGTCCAGATACACAACAACACAGGAATATAAGAGATCACGAAAAATTTCATTAACAAAGTCTTGGAAGACGGCAGGGGTGTTGCACAGGCCAAAGGGCATGACCAGATACTCAAAGTGTCCATCTCTAGTGTTAAATGCCGTTTTCCATTCGTCCCCCTCCCTGATGCGGATGAGATTATAAGCACCTCTTAAGTCCAGTTTGGTAAAGATGTGGGCACCTTGGAGGCGATCAAAGAGGGGTAGAGGGTAAGAGGTAGAGGGTAGCGGTTCTTTACCGTGATTTTATTAAGTCCGCGGTAGTCAATGCAAGGACGTAGGGAGCCATCTTTTTTGGACACAAAGAAAAATCCAGCTCCGGCAGGAGAGGAGGATTTGCGGATAAACCCCTTTTTTAAATTTTCCTGGATGTACTCAGACATAGCAAGAGTCTCTGGGGCGGACAGAGGATAAATTCTGCCCCGGGGTGGAGTAGTGCCCGGGAGGAGGTCAATAGGACAGTCATAAGGCCTGTGAGGAGGTAGAGTCTCAGCTTGTTTTTTGCAAAATACGTCAGCATAGTCCATATAGGCCTTAAGGAGACCGGTTACAGGGGGAACCACAGGGTCACGGCAGGGAGTACTGGGAACCGGTTTAAGGCAGTCCTTGAAACAAGAGGTACCCCAGCTCTTGATCTCCCCTGTGGACCAATCCAGGGTTGGGGAATGGCGTTGAAGCCACGGTAGTCCAAGGAGAATTTCGGAAGTGCAATTGGGGAGGACCAAAAACTCAATTTTTTCATGATGAGGTCCGATGCACATTAGGAGGGGCTCCGTGCGGTAACGTATGGTACAGTCCAATCTTTCATTGTTAACACAATTGATGTAGAGGGGTCTGGCGAGACTGGTCACCGGGATGTTGAACCTGTTGATGAGAGAGGCCAAAATAAAGTTTCCTGCAGATCCGGAATTCAAGAAGGCCATAGTAGAGAAGGAGAAGGTAGAGGCAGATATCCGCACAGGCACAGTAAGACGTGGAGAAGCAGAGTTGACATCAAGGACTGTCTCACCTTTGTGCGGAGTCAGCATACGTCTTTCCAGGCGGGGAGGACGGATAGGACAATCCTTCAGGAAGTGTTCGGTACCGGCACAGTACAGGCAGAGATTTTCCATGCGGCGTCGTGTCCTCTCTTGAGGTGTCAGGCGAGACCGGTCAACTTGCATAGCCTCCACGGCGGGAGGCACAGGAACGGATTGCAGAGGACCAGAGGAGAGAGGAGCCGGGGAGAAAAAACACCTCGTGCGAACAAAGTCCATATCCTGGCGGAGCTCCTGACGCCTTTCGGAAAAACGCATGTCAATGCGAGTGGCTAGATGAATGAGTTCATGTAGGTTAGCAGGAATTTCTCGTGCGGCCAGAACATCTTTAATGTTGCTGGATAGGCCTTTTTTAAAGGTCGCGCAGAGGGCCTCATTATTCCAGGATAGTTCAGAAGCAAGAGTACGGAATTGTATGGCGTACTCGCCAACGGAAGAATTACCCTGGACCAGGTTCAGCAGGGCAGTCTCAGCAGAAGAGGCTCGGGCAGGTTCCTCAAAGACACTTCGAATTTCCGAGAAGAAGGAGTGTACAGAGGCAGTGACGGGGTCATTGCGGTCCCAGAGCGGTGTGGCCCATGACAGAGCTTTCCCAGACAGAAGGCTGACTACGAAAGCCACCTTAGACCTTTCAGTAGGAAACTGGTCCGACATCATCTCCAAGTGCAGGGAACATTGTGAAAGAAAGCCACGGCAAAACTTAGAGTCCCCATCAAATTTATCCGGCAAGGATAGTCGTAGGCTGGAAGCGGCCACTCGCTGCGGAGGAGGTGCAGGAGCTGGCGGAGGAGATGATTGCTGAAGCTGTGGTAGTAGCTGCTGTAGCATCACGGTCAGTTGAGACAGCTGGTGGCCTTGTTGCGCTATCTGTTGTGACTGCTGGGCGACCACCGTGGTGAGGTCGGCGACAACTGGCAAAGGAATTTCAGCGGGATCCATGGCCGGATCTACTGTCACGATGCCGGCTGGCAGGAGGTGGATCCTCTGTGCCAGAGAGGGATTGGCGTGGACCGTGCTAGTGGACCGGTTCTAAGTTACTACTGGTATTCACCAGAGCCCGCCGCAAAGCGGGATGGTCTTGCTGCGGCGGTAGTAACCAGGTCGTATCCACTAGCAACGGCTCAACCTCTCTGACTGCTGAAGATAGGCGCGGTACAAGGGAGTAGACAAAAGCAAGGTCGGACGTAGCAGAAGGTCGGGGCAGGCAGCAAGGATCGTAGTCAGGGGCAACAGCAGGAGGTCTGGAACACAGGCTAGGAACACACAAGGAAACGCTTTCACTGGCACGATGGCAACAAGATCCGGCGAGGGAGTGCAGGGGAAGTGAGGTATACATAGGGAGTGCACAGGTGAACACACTAATTAGAACCACTGCGCCAATCAGTGGCGCAGTGGCCCTTTAAATCGCAGAGACCCGGCGCGCGCACCCTAGGGAGCGGGGCCGCGCGCGCCGGGACAGGACCGACAGAGAGCGAGTCAGGTACGGGAGCCGGGGTGCGCATCGCGAGCGGGCGCCACCCGCATCGCGAATCGCATCCCGGCTGGAGGCGGTATCGCAGCGCACCCGGTCAGTGGATCTGACCGGGGCGCTGCAGTAGCGAGGATGTAGCGAGCGCTCCGGGGAGGAGCGGGGACCCGGAGCGCTCGGCGTAACACACGTAGGGTAAAATAGGGCTGATTTTAATTTTTATCAGGCGATAGGCTTTTTTCCCAAATTTTTGGAAAAACATGGGAGACTTGGATTGCTAACACTAATCAATGACATGCTTCATACGCCATGTGTCGCCAAGGCATTAAGGTCAGGACATGGTTATTCTTCTTTGTTCAACCAATTACCACTTACATGCTGCCTGAACTGTGAAACATTGTGGTGGTCCAGTGGCTCCTGCCTTCCCAAACAGCCTTGGCTGAGGCAAGAGGAAGCTATCAGGAAGCACTCTGATGATTTGTGGTTCGGGCAGCATGAGTGATGACAGGTTCTCTTTAAACTTTACTTTTCATATAGCACAGTGGTTGGCAATGAATGTTCTACAAATAGGATATATTTCTAGTGAGAAAAAATAAATGCTGAGGACCTCTTGGTTAGATAGGGTTTATGGTAATGTGAACTAAAAAGTGGTAACATAACTGGATGAAAAAGACATTACATGTGATAACATAGCAAAACGAGAGAGAGAGAGAGAGAGAGAGAGAGAGAGAGAGAGAGAGAGAGAGAGAGAGAGAGAGAGAGAGAGAGAGAGAGAGAGAGAGAGAGAGAGAGAGAGAGAGAGAGAGAGAGAGAGATATAAATCATTAAAGGGAACCAAGCACTAGATTTCACCATATATAATGCTTGGCAACGCATTATATATGGTAAAATCTGTATCCTTACGAACTTCATATCCTCACCATCCCTGCAGGCAGAAATGTCCCCAGGGAATGGTGAGGAAGATGATTTTACCATAAATAACACGTTGCCAGGCATTATATATTATAACCAAAAAAGAGGGGCACAAAGTACTGACCTATGGTCCAACCTTGTTTCTGGTATACAGAGAAATACAAATAATACCCAAGAAAATTACACATAGACATAAAATAGTGAAAAAGTATATATAGTCTTTATTATTAGTGACTGAATTTAAAAACAGAATTTTAAAAGGAACGACTACTAAGGCATCTGGATGAGGGACAGAAGCAAAACTGGGATACAGAACATCAATAGGAAATGGGAGATACTAAAGTGACCCCCATCCGGGTGTATATACACGTAAAAGGTATAGGCTGTACAGAAACATACTAGCAATTAAATACCAACATATGTAAACATATACACTCAGGATAACTATATAGATGTTAATCCTGTATTGCCCGATGCCCAGGGAGAAAAAGAATGACCGCAAAACAAAACAAGGTAAAGTATGCAATTATGAGAGTGGTAAAAGGGAGAAAGAGTAAAGAGTCCCAGGAACCGGGATTAAACCATACACAAATGTTCAGCAATCACCAAGGTCCTGGAAAATATGACTCAAATATTAATCACCCATCTCACATCACAAGGGCATACAGCGGACATCTTACCCTAATGCAGAACGCCACCCCTACATTATATATTGTTAATTCTAATGCTTGGTTACCTTTAAAAGGAATTTTCCCATCAGGGTTCTTTATATACATACTTGTTGTTAGTCGGCTTATTGCCACAGGTCCAGGTGTTAAAGGGATACTCCGCTGCTAGACGCCGAGTTCCTGCGGCAGTGGTTGTGATGTCATGGCCATGCCCACTCCTGTCATCACACCATGCCCCTTCCATTCATGTCTTTGGGAGGGGGCGTCTTGGTCGACACGCCCCCTCCCATAGATATGAATGGAAGGGTGTGGCGTGACGTCACGATCACGGCTTCTAACTCCGACCATTCTGAACAAAATGTTCAGAATGCGAGCACCAGAGTACCCCTTTAAAGACCCTGACAAAGCTGAGATCAAGTCCCATTAGGTCCTTCAGTACACTATGCACACGATTACAGTGTAAGTAAAGAGCTAATGCAAACAGAGATGGGTGAACCCTCATGACATCCTCAGCCCCTCTAGTGTTTGTCCTAGTGATGCACTTAGTTAGGTCACATGTACATACGGCTTCTAGGCATTCTTGAGGATGTTATGAGATCATGACAGCAACTAAATGGTTAACTGTTACTGTTCTGTGAAAGTAATATAACAGTCCTCTTAGTCATATTGGCACTATTGATCTGAAGTGATTACCAAGACGCTGCTTGTATGCAAAAAATGTGATTTCTGTGTGGATACATGGCCCCCTATGGAGTTTCACAATAGAGCGATGATGAATTAAGTTTAACCATGATTAGGTGTGTGCAAATAGCCCTGCAGTGGCTAACACACTGCGGATGGAGGAAACGACTCTGTGAATAAGGGGCTGGGGACAATAGCACAAATAATTTTTAAATGCAGCCAAGGTCACAGCTTACGAAAGGAATTGTCCACCTTTGTCCACATTTGTCCACATTTCCACCCCCCCCCTCCCCCTCTGGAGTGGTCTAAATGCAGGTGCCTAGTCGTATATCCTAGTGCATCTAGTCGTATATATCCACATCACTTCATTCCCTGCTCAAGGAATGTTGTACTAAAATGGCCAAACAGGAAAAAATATGATCCTTAGAAGACCCCACCACATGATGTATGTTATAATAACCCTCCCCAACTCTAGAAAGTGTACTGAATCTCCTCTCTGATGCACTAGATTTTTGCCAGAGACTTAATCACTTTCTTTTATCTCTTTCCTCTAAAAGATCTTAAGATGCTCGAGGGGTCCTTTTCCTGAGACCTGGTATGTACATAGTTGAGTCTTTGACCTATTTGGTTAGACAAAGTGTTCTGGATTTTGTACTTTCATACGGAAAAAATCTGCTCTGAGAATATTCCACAAGGATCTTCCTTAATGGATCCATGCTGCCTGAATTTGGCATTTATTTTCCGTGAAAATAAGCACCGACATTCAAAGCCCCGTTGATAATGGTGTTTTCCACATGGATTCCACCATACAAGTCCATTTCTACTTCTGGTAGAATGCAATTCCTGACTACACAGGGGGTAGAGAGAAACTCACAATAATGGGATACATTTCCACCACAAGAACCCTATAACTTGCACCAAATATACTCTGCTTATAACACAATGTTTTGTACATTATTATTTTTACTATCGATGCATAAGGTAGCTAGCTCTCCTCCAGAAAGAAAAGAGATGGCTCCCATTGGGTGCCATTCATTGGAAGTAGTGGTCAATAATCATCCCTAATAAGAGCCTTGGAATATGAGTGGGGATTATTAGCCAAGCCAGAATCTCTTCCAGAAGGAAGAGATGCCCATGTATACACAGCTGTTTTGGCGGTCTTGAACCCTAATCCAGTGGTTCTCAACCTTTTCGCGACTGTCCATGGGTACCCCCCCCCCCCCCCGAGTATATTTGCATGGAATTTACGCACGATGGGTACCCGAGAACAAAATAAGTAAAATTACTTAATTTAATAATGGCGTGTGCTTACCTTTGTACTAATACAATACTTGTCCCTTGTGCCATTATTCCCCCCTCCCTCTGTTCCCCTTTTGCCACTATTCCCCATCCATCTTAATCCCCTTGTGCCATTATTATCCGATATGGCAAAAAGGGGATGAGAGGGAGGGGAGAATAATGGCACAAGGGGATAAAGATGAAGGAGGGAATAATGGCACAAGGGGATTAAGATGGAGGGGTATAATCATCACCTCCCTCACTCCATCTTAATCCCCTTGTGCCATTATTATCCAATATGGCAAAAGGGGATCAGAGGGAGGGGATTAAGATGGAGAGATGGAGGGGGGGGGGGAATAATCATTACTCGCCCCCCCCCCTCCATATTAATCCCCTTGTGCCATTATTCCTCCCTCCCTCTGATCCCCTTGCACCATTTCCCACCCCTCCATCTCAATCCCCTTGTGCCATTATTCCCCCTCACTCTAATCCCAATGTGCCGTCTTAAAGGGGTTATCCAGGAAAAAACTTTTTTTTATATATATCAACTGGCTCCAGAAAGTTAAACAGATTTGTAAATTACTTCTATTAAAAAATCTTAATCCTTTCAGTACTTATGAGCTGCTGAAGTTGAGCTGTTTTTTTCTATCTAAGTGCTCTCTGATGACACGTGTCTCGGGAACCGCCCAGTTTAGAAGCAAATCCCCATAGCAAACCTCTTCTACTCTGCTCTCTGCTGACATCTCTGCTTGTCTCGGGAACTGCACACTGTTGCCAGACAGAAAACAACAACTCAACTTCAGCAGTTGATAATTATTGAAAGAATTAAGATTTTTTAATAGAAGTAATTTACAAATCTGTTTAACTTTCTGGAGCCAGTTGATATATAAAAAAAAGTTTTTTCATGGAATACCCCTTTAATCCCCTTGTGCCATTATTATCCGATATGGCAAAAGGGGATCAGAGAAAGGGGGGAATAATGGTGCAAGGGTATCAGAGGGGGGGGGGGGGGGAGGGAATAATGGCACAAAAGATTAAGATGGATGGGGAGGGTAATCAATACTCAACCCTCCTCCCTACATATTAATCCCCTTGTGCCATTATTCTCCCCTCCCTCTGATCCCCTTTTGCCATTATCCCTCCATCTTAATGCCATTGTGCCATTATTACTCCCCCCCATTCTCCCTCATCCCTCCTCCAACCCCCCTGAGCTAATATATATATATATATATATATATATATATATATATACACACACAAAAAAAAAAAACTCTCTTCCTCCCTCCCATACACTAATTCTTCACTTTTCCTTTTTTTTTACCTGGCCTGTTCGGGTATACAGCACGTCACGTGTGGCCTGTCCGGGTATACAGCGCGTCTCAGAGTCCCGTTCGGCGTGTGACGTCCTCCTGCGTCTTTTGCGGCTCTTTCGTGCAACATCACGGGAGGTTACACGTCTCCTCAGTAACCACTCGGCTCCCGTATAGTAGCAGCAGCTGCAGCTCTGGCCGCGATACTATACAGAGTGCTGCCGCAACCATTCTCTGCTGTGCACTGGCAAATACTGGCCAATGCATGGTGGGTATTTGTCAGTGCATTGGCGTACCCCCGCACAACCCACGTACCACTGGTTGAGAACCCCTGCCCTAATCAATATACAGCAAGGTGATGGCTGGCTGGCAGAGAAGCCTTCGTTGTGGAACTGAGGTGGTTTAAGGGGTATTCTAGGATTTTTGGTTATTTGAATGTAAGACAGGGGCAGCAAAGTTAGTCTAGTTACTAATATATTAACACTTACCAGTGCTTGGTGGCTGGTATGGAAGTTCTTTGTGTAATGTCCGTATATTTGTGTTTTGCATTTTCTGTTCTGGGACCTGTTCAGACATGCAGTTTATGCCTGAACAGTTTCTTGTGTTAATTCTCCCTGGGATGGGAAGATTTAACCTTCTTGGATTCAGCACTGGAAGTGGATATAAGCCCACTTCAGCTGATCTCATTGCTGGTGATTACACCTTTTACTCTGACCATGTTTGCATTATGTTCACTATGTCTGTCTGAGCACATGTCCTGAGTTTTAACTATGGTTATCTGTCCTGTCTGATATCTAGATTTTAGCTTGCCTTGTTTTAGTACTTTTGTCGGGTTTTAGTATTCTTGTATTGTTCGTTTTGCATATGCTTTGTGTTTCCTTCATCTGTATTCACACTGTGGGTATTGTCAGTCCTGTTGTGACCCTTGTTTGATCCTGGATCTCCTAGGATAGAATCCTCTTCTTAGCCTTGTGCTAATCTGTCTATCTAGAAGTGAGTTACTCTTTTGTCTGTACCCGTGTTTGCCTGTATTTAGGATTTTTGTTTCCTCCTAGGCTAGTATCTTGTTCACTCGGGGGAGAGTGCCGTGTCTAGTGTGTTCCTTGTGTCCAGTGTGAACAGTGCTCTTGATTTCCTGACTAGTTTAATGTTCTGACATTTAGTTTACCTGTTCATGCCATGCATCTCCTGGTTTTGTCTGCTGTATTCTTATCCTCATATTTAGTCTTGTTCATATTATCATATCTGCCATTATCTACTAAATAAAATGTATTTTCCAGCTTGCTGTGCAGCCCGAGAAAATACGTCAAAAGTCAGGGGCTAAAAGCAGGCTTGGCTGCTTTGTCTGTTGTGTGTGAAGCCGGCCCCCTGATAATATTACAAACGCACATGTGCATGTATTCATTATCACACAGATCCACGGCTTGTGTGTAAGGGGTATAGCTGTGCTGCAATGGGTGGGGTGGCTGATGTGTGGGAGGGAAAAAAGTAACCTCTAACCTTGAAACAAGGATCTTGGGGATTGTAGTCTAAGGGAGGCTATAGAAACAGGATGTAGCCAGTTCCCAAAAATAAGCCAGCAGCATGATGGGAGACACAGGACATGACCATTTACAAGCAACACAAGCACAGATCCTTGGAAATCATGTCCATTACTGTATGACACTTGATTACTAAAGTCACCTTATGTCGGATAACCCCTTTAAGCTTCTCTTGGTAGAAAAAATAGGCAAAGTAGTCCTCGAGGGGAAACTTAAACCCTTCAGCCTCATGACCAATGTCTTTTTTTTTATTACAGAAAAGCTATCCTTCACCTAATGGGCTCATCCTTTTTTACCTAAATAAGAAATGGTGTTAAAATGAGGCCATTTTATTTTTTCAAAGCGGAAGTTAACCATTCCAGAATGTATACATTATTGAGTGTCAATAATCTGCTAATATAGTACAGCAGGTTAGAGCTGTGAAATAAGATTTACTAACTGTGTGCTTTTATATTATATATACCTGCTTTCTGCCTATAGCAGTAGTCTCGGAACTGTGGACCTCCAGATGTTACAAAATTACAACTTCCGGCATGCTTGGACAGTCATAGTAAAGCGTATCTGTGGTATAGATAATGCACAGGGTATTTCATTTGTGTAATATTTCGAAGAAGCAATTTAAAAACATGTATATTTTGGTATTTTCATTTTATTTGGTATTTTCATTTATACAATTCCTAAATTCTTACGTGTACGTGCCGCAGAGGAAATGCCGCAGAGGTGACCCTATAAGTGCATGTCACGATGCCGGCTGGCAGGTAGTGGATCCTCTGTGCCAGAGAGGGATTGGCGTGGACCGTGCTAGTGGACCGGTTCTAAGCCACTACTGGTTTTCACCAGAGCCCGCCGCAAAGCGGGATGGTCTTGCTGCGGCGGTAGTGACCAGGTCGTATCCACTAGCAACGGCTCACCTCTCTGGCTGCTGAAGATAGGCGCGGTACAAGGGAGTAGGCAAAAGCAAGGTCGGACGTAGCAGAAGGTCGGGGCAGGCAGCAAGGATCGTAGTCAGGGGCAACGGCAGAAGGTCTGGAAACACAGGCAAGGAACACACAAGGAACGCTTTCACTGGCACTAAGGCAACAAGATCCGGCAAGGGAGTGCAGGGGAAGTGAGGTGATATAGGGAAGTGCACAGGTGAACACACTAATTGGAACCACTGCGCCAATCAGCGGCGCAGTGGCCCTTTAAATCGCAGAGACCCGGCGCGCGCGCGCCCTAGGGAGCGGGGCCGCGCGCGCCGGGACAGAACAGACGGAGAGCGGGTCAGGTAGGGGAGCCGGGGTGCGCATCGCGAGCGGGCGCTACCCGCATCGCGAATCGCATCCCGGCTGGCAGCGGAATCGCAGCGCCCCGGGTCAGAGGACGTGACCGGAGCGCTGCCGCGGGGAGAGTGAAGCGAGCGCTCCGGGGAGGAGCGGGGACCCGGAGCGCTCGGCGTAACAGTACCCCCCCCCTTGGGTCTCCCCCTCTTCTTAGAGCCTGAGAACCTGAGGAGCAGACTTTTGTCTAGGATGTTGTCCTCAGGTTCCCAGGATCTCTCTTCAGGACCACAACCCTCCCAGTCCACTAAAAAAAAATTTTTCCCTCTGACCTTTTTGGCAGCTAAAATTTCTTTGACCGAGAAGATGTCCGAGGAGCCGGAAACAGGAGTGGGAGGAACAGATTTGGGAGAAAAACGGTTGAGGATGAGTGGTTTGAGAAGAGAGACGTGAAAGGCATTAGGGATACGAAGAGAAGGAGGAAGAAGAAGTTTATAAGAGACAGGATTAATTTGACACAAAATTTTGAAAGGACCAAGATAGCGTGGTCCCAACTTGTAGCTAGGGACACGGAAGCGGACATATTTAGCGGAGAGCCATACCTTGTCTCCAGGGGAAAAAACGGGGGGAGCTCTTCTTTTCTTATCCGCGAACTTCTTCATGCGTGATGAAGCCTGTAAGAGAGAATTTTGGGTCTCTCTCCATATGATGGAAAGGTCACGAGAAATTTCATCCACAGCGGGCAGACCAGAGGGCAAGGGAGTAGGGAGGGGGGGAAGAGGGTGACGGCCGTACACCACGAAAAATGGGGATTTGGAGGAAGACTCAGAGACCCTGAAGTTATACGAGAATTCGGCCCATGGGAGGAGATCTGCCCAGTCATCCTGGCGGGAGGAAACAAAATGTCGCAAATAATCACCCAAGATCTGGTTAATTCTTTCTACTTGTCCATTGGACTGGGGATGATATGCAGAAAAAAAATTTAATTTAATCTTGAGTTGTTTACAGAGAGCCCTCCAGAATTTAGACACGAATTGGACGCCTCTATCCGAGACAATCTGCGTAGGCAACCCGTGAAGACGAAAAATGTGTACAAAAAATTGTTTAGCCAACTGAGGCGCAGAAGGAAGACCAGGAAGAGGGATGAAATGTGCCATTTTGGAGAATCGATCAACGACCACCCAAATAACAGTGTTGCCACGGGAAGGGGGTAAATCAGTAATAAAATCCATACCAATCAGAGACCAAGGCTGTTCGGGGACAGGCAGAGGATGAAGAAAACCAGCGGGCTTCTGGCGAGGAGTCTTATCCCGGGCACAGATAGTGCAGGCTCGCACAAAGTCCACAACATCCGTCTCCAGAGTCGGCCACCAATAGAAGCGGGAGATGAGTTGCACAGATTTCTTGATACCCGCATGACCTGCGAGATGGGAGGAGTGACCCCATTTGAGGATTCCGAGGCGTTGGCGGGGAGAAACAAAGGTCTTTCCTGGAGGAGTCTGCCTGATGGAGGCAGGAGAAGTGGAGATCAGGCAGTCAGGTGGAATGATGTGTTGCGGAGAGAGTTCAACTTCTGAGGCATCCGAGGAACGAGAGAGAGCATCGGCCCTAATGTTCTTATCGGCAGGACGAAAGTGAATCTCAAAATTAAATCGGGCAAAGAACAGAGACCACCGGGCCTGGCGAGGATTCAGCCGTTGGGCAGACTGGAGGTAGGAGAGGTTCTTGTGGTCGGTGTAGATAATAACAGGAGAACTTGATCCCTCCAGCAGATGCCTCCATTCCTCAAGTGCTAATTTAATGGCTAGAAGCTCTCGATCCCCGATGGAGTAGTTCCTCTCCGCTGGAGAGAAGGTCCTAGAGAAAAAACCACAAGTGACAGCATGCCCGGAAGAATTTTTTTGTAGAAGAACAGCTCCAGCTCCCACTGAGGAGGCATCAACCTCCAATAGGAAGGGTTTGGAAGGGTCAGGTCTGGAGAGGACGGGAGCCGAAGAAAAGGCAGACTTGAGTCGTTTAAAGGCGTCTTCTGCTTGAGGAGGCCAGGACTTGGGATCAGCATTTTTTTTGGTTAAAGCCACGATAGGAGCCACAATGGTAGAAAAATGTGGAATAAATTGCCTGTAATAATTGGCGAACCCCAAAAAGCGTTGGATAGCACGGAGTCCGGAGGGGCGTGGCCAATCTAAGACGGCAGAGAGTTTGTCTGGATCCATCTGTAGTCCCTGGCCAGAGACCAAATATCCTAGAAAAGGAAGAGATTGGCATTCAAACAGACATTTCTCAATTTTGGCATAGAGTTGGTTGTCACGAAGTCTCTGAAGAACCATACGGACATGCTGGCGGTGTTCTTCTAGATTGGCAGAAAAAATTAGGATATCGTCCAGATATACAACAACACAGGAGTATAACAGATCACGAAAAATTTCATTGACAAAGTCTTGGAAGACGGCAGGGGCGTTGCACAGTCCAAAGGGCATGACCAGATACTCAAAGTGTCCATCTCTGGTGTTAAATGCCGTTTTCCACTCGTCCCCCTCTCTGATGCGGATGAGGTTATAGGCGCCTCTTAAGTCCAATTTAGTGAAGATGTGGGCACCTTGGAGGCGATCAAAGAGTTCAGAGATGAGGGGTAAGGGGTAGCGGTTCTTAACCGTGATTTTATTAAGACCGCGGTAGTCAATGCAAGGACGTAGGGAGCCATCTTTTTTGGACACAAAGAAAAATCCGGCTCCGGCAGGAGAGGAGGATTTACGGATAAAGCCCTTTTTTAGATTCTCCTGGACGTATTCGGACATGGCAAGAGTCTCTGGGGCAGAGAGAGGATAAATTCTGCCCCGGGGTGGAGTAGTGCCCGGGAGGAGGTCGATAGGGCAATCATAAGGCCTGTGAGGAGGTAGAGTCTCAGCTTGTTTTTTGCAGAAAACATCCGCGAAGTCCATATAGGCCTTAGGGAGACCGGTTACTGGAGGAACCACAGAGTTACGGCAAGGGTTACTGGGAACCGGTTTTAGACAGTTCTTGGAACAAGAGGACCCCCAACTCTTGATCTCCCCAGTGGACCAATTCAGGGTAGGGGAATGAAGTTGAAGCCAGGGAAGTCCAAGGAGAATTTCCGAGGTGCAATTGGGGAGGACCAAAAGTTCAATCCTCTCATGATGAGATCCGATGCTCATAAGAAGGGGCTCCGTGCGGAAACGTATGGTACAGTCCAATCTTTCATTATTTACACAATTGATGTAGAGGGGTCTGGCGAGACTGGTCACCGGGATGTTGAACCTGTTGACGAGAGAGGCCAAAATAAAATTTCCTGCAGATCCAGAGTCCAAGAAGGCCACTGTAGAGAAGGAGAAGGCAGAGGCAGACATCCGCACAGGCACAGTAAGACGTGGAGAAGCAGAGTAGACATCAAGGACTGTCTCACCTTTGTGCGGAGTCAGCGTACGTCTTTCCAGGCGGGGAGGACGGATAGGACAATCTCTCAGGAAGTGTTCGGTACTAGCACAGTACAGGCAGAGGTTCTCCATACGGCGTCGTGTCCTCTCTTGAGGTGTCAGGCGAGACCGGTCGACCTGCATAGCCTCCACGGCGGGAGGCACAGGAACAGATTGCAGGGGACCAGAGGAGAGAGGAGCCGAGGAGAAGAAACGCCTCGTGCGAACAGAGTCCATATCTTGGCGGAGTTCCTGACGCCTTTCGGAAAAACGCATGTCAATGCGAGTGGCTAGGTGAATAAGTTCATGTAGATTAGCAGGAATTTCTCGTGCGGCCAGAACATCTTTAATGTTGCTGGATAGGCCTTTTTTGAAGGTCGCGCAGAGGGCCTCATTATTCCAGGACAATTCTGAAGCAAGAGTACGGAATTGTACGGCATACTCGCCAACGGAAGAATTACCCTGGACCAGGTTCAACAGGGCAGTCTCAGCAGAAGAGGCTCGGGCAGGTTCCTCAAAGACACTTCGGATTTCCGAGAAGAAGGAGTGTACAGAGGCAGTGACGGGGTCATTGCGGTCCCAGAGCGGTGTGGCCCATGACAGGGCTTTTCCGGACAGAAGGCTGACTACGAAAGCCACCTTAGACCTTTCAGTGGGAAACAGGTCCGACATCATCTCCAGATGCAGGGAACATTGGGAAAGAAAGCCACGACAAAACTTAGAGTCCCCATCAAATTTATCCGGCAAGGATAAGCGTATCCCAGGAGCGGCCACTCGCTGCGGAGGAGGTGCAGGAGCTGGCGGAGGAGATGACTGCTGAAGCTGTGGTAGTAACTGTTGTAGCATAACGGTCAGTTGAGACAGCTGTTGGCCTTGTTGCGCTATCTGTTGTGACTGCTGGGCGACCACCGTGGTGAGGTCAGCGACAACTGGCAGAGGAACTTCAGCGGGATCCATGGCCGGATCTACTGTCACGATGCCGGCTGGCAGGTAGTGGATCCTCTGTGCCAGAGAGGGATTGGCGTGGACCGTGCTAGTGGACCGGTTCTAAGCCACTACTGGTTTTCACCAGAGCCCGCCGCAAAGCGGGATGGTCTTGCTGCGGCGGTAGTGACCAGGTCGTATCCACTAGCAACGGCTCACCTCTCTGGCTGCTGAAGATAGGCGCGGTACAAGGGAGTAGGCAAAAGCAAGGTCGGACGTAGCAGAAGGTCGGGGCAGGCAGCAAGGATCGTAGTCAGGGGCAACGGCAGAAGGTCTGGAAACACAGGCAAGGAACACACAAGGAACGCTTTCACTGGCACTAAGGCAACAAGATCCGGCAAGGGAGTGCAGGGGAAGTGAGGTGATATAGGGAAGTGCACAGGTGAACACACTAATTGGAACCACTGCGCCAATCAGCGGCGCAGTGGCCCTTTAAATCGCAGAGACCCGGCGCGCGCGCGCCCTAGGGAGCGGGGCCGCGCGCGCCGGGACAGAACAGACGGAGAGCGGGTCAGGTAGGGGAGCCGGGGTGCGCATCGCGAGCGGGCGCTACCCGCATCGCGAATCGCATCCCGGCTGGCAGCGGAATCGCAGCGCCCCGGGTCAGAGGACGTGACCGGAGCGCTGCCGCGGGGAGAGTGAAGCGAGCGCTCCGGGGAGGAGCGGGGACCCGGAGCGCTCGGCGTAACAGTGCATGTGCCGCAGAGGTGACTCTATAAGTGCATGTGCCGCAGAGGTGACCCTATGTCTCCACTTCACTGATTTGGTGCAAACATCAAAACAGGCAAATTATTTTTTATCTTCATTTACTTTCTCTAGTTATTTTGAAGTGAAAAGAATGCAAGTGCAAGTCCACACATAACCACCAGGTGGAACCACACATAGACATTGCATTCAGATTTAATGTTTTCCACTCTGTAAATTACATTTAGCAGAAACATACGTGCGAATGAATATATGTAACATAGTAACATAGTTCATAAGTTTGAAAAAAGACTAGAGTCCATCAAGTTCAACCTATATCCCTAATGAGTCCCTACTGAGTTGATCCAGAGGAAGGCAAAAAAACATCTTACTAGAGATAAAAATTCCTTCCCAACTCTAATATGGCATCAGAATAAATCCCTGGATCAACATTCTGTCCCTATAAATCTATTATCCATAACCGGTCATTTTATTTCTCTCCAAAAATGCATCCAGACCACTTTTGAACTCTTTTACAGAGATCACCATGACCACCTCCTCCGGGAGAGAATTCCACAGTGTCACGATGACGGCTGGCAGGAGGTGGATCCTCTGTGCCAGAGAGGGATGGCGAGGACCGTGCTAGTGGACCGGTTCTAAGACACTACTGGTTTTCACCAGAGCCCGCCGCAAAGCGGGATGGTCTTGCTGCGGCGGTAGTGACCAGGTCGTATCCACTAGCAACGGCACCTCTCTGGCTGCTGAAGATAGGCGAGGTACAAGGGAGTAGGCAGAAGCAAAGTCGGACGTAGCAGAAGGTCGGGGGCAGGCGGCAAGGTTCGTAGTCAGGGGAGATAGCAGTAGTTCTGGTACACAGGGTATAAACACACAAAGAACGCTTTCACTGGCACTAAGGCAACAAGATCCGGCAAGGGAGTGCAAGGGAGGAGACTAGATATAAGCAGGGAACAGGTGGGAACCAATTAAGCTAATTGGGCCAGGCACCAATCATTGGTGCACTGGCCCTTTAAGTCTCAGGGAGCTGGCACGCGCGCGCCCTAGAGAGCGGAGCCGCGCGCGCCAGCACATGACCGCAGGAGACGGGAACGGGTAAGTGACCTGGGATGCGATTCGCGAGCGGGCGCGTCCCGCTGTGCGAATCGCATCCCCAACGGCCATGAGAGAGCAGCGCTCCCGGTCAGCGGGACTGACCGGGGAGCTGCAGGGAAAGAGACGCCATGAGCGCTCCGGGGAGGAGCGGGGACCCGGAGCGCTAGGCGTAACAGTACCCCCCCCCTTAGGTCTCCCCTTCTCTTTATCGGGTAACTGCCTCCCCTGGGATGAGGACACCGGGAAAGGATGGAGGGATTCCTCAACGGCAGGCAGAACCGCAGGAGTAGGAATGGGGAGAGAGGGCAGAGGGCGGGACCTGGCACGGGGCAGTGTGACACCAGGACGAGGGCCATGAGGGGACACAGAAGCTTGCCTGATGGAACTGGGAGGGGGGGAGGGGCATTTCCTGTGGCAGGCAGAGTCCTTAATGACCTTAGGGGGACCAGATACAGGAGGAACCACAGAGTTACGGCAAGGGTTACTGGGAACCGGTTTTAGACAGTTCTTGGAACAAGAGGACCCCCAACTCTTGATCTCCCCAGTGGACCAATCCAGGGTTGGGGAATGAAGTTGAAGCCAGGGAAGTCCAAGGAGAATTTCCGAGGTGCAATTGGGGAGGACCAAAAGTTCAATCCTCTCGTGGTGAGATCCGATGCTCATAAGAAGGGGCTCCGTGCGGAAACGTATGGTACAGTCCAACCTGGCTCCGTTGACCGCGGAAATGTGGAGTGGCTTGACAAGACGGGTCACCGGAATCCGGAATTTATTCACAAAGGAGTCCCGAATAAAATTCCCAGAAGCTCCAGAGTCCAGGCAGGCCACGGCTGAGAGGGGAGAGCTGGCTGAAGTGGAAATCCGAACAGGTACCGTGAGACGTGGAGAAGCCGACTTGGCATCAAGAGACGCCACACCCACGAGAGCTGAGTGCGAGCGTGCGTTTCCCAGACGTGGAGGACGGATTGGGCAATCCACCAGAAAATGTTCAGTACTGGCACAGTACAAACAAAGATTCTCTTCCTTACGGCGATTCCTCTCTTCCAGGGTCAGGCGAGACCGATCCACTTGCATGGCCTCCTCGGCGGGAGGCCTAGGCGCAGATTGCAGTGGAGACTGTGGGAGAGGTGTCCAGAGATCTAAGTCTTTTTCCTGGCGGAGCTCTTGATGCCTCTCAGAAAAACGCATGTCAATGCGAGTGGCTAGATGAATGAGTTCATGCAGGTTAGCAGGAGTCTCTCGTGCGGCCAGAACATCTTTAATGTTGCTGGATAGGCCTTTTTTAAAGGTCGCGCAGAGAGCCTCATTATTCCAGGATAGTTCAGAAGCAAGAGTACGGAATTGTATGGCGTACTCGCCAACGGAGGAATTACCCTGGACCAGGTTCAGCAGGGCAGTCTCAGCAGAAGAGGCTCGGGCAGGTTCCTCAAAGACGCTTCGAATTTCCGAGAAGAAGGAGTGTACAGAGGCAGTGACGGGGTCATCGCGGTCCCAGAGCGGTGTGGCCCATGACAGGGCCTTTCCAGACAGAAGGCTGACCACGAAAGCCACCCTAGACCTTTCAGTAGGAAACTGATCCGACATCATCTCCAAGTGCAAGGAACATTGCGAAAGAAAGCCACGGCAAAACTTAGAGTCCCCATTAAATTTGTCCGGCAAGGACAGGCGGAGGCTAGGAGCGGCCACTCGCTGCGGAAGGGGTGCAGGAGGTGGCGGAGGAGATGATTGCTGCTGCAGTTGCGACTGAAGTTGGTGCACAATGGTGGACATTTCCGACAGCCGGTGGGATAGATGGGCGATCTGTCGGGATTGCTGGGCGACCACCGTGGTGAGATCAGAGATGGACTGCTGGGGAACCTCAGCGGGATCCATGGCCGGATCTACTGTCACGATGCCGGCTGGCAGGAGGTGGATCCTCTGTGCCAGAGAGGGATGGCGAGGACCGTGCTAGTGGACCGGTTCTAAGACACTACTGGTTTTCACCAGAGCCCGCCGCAAAGCGGGATGGTCTTGCTGCGGCGGTAGTGACCAGGTCGTATCCACTAGCAACGGCACCTCTCTGGCTGCTGAAGATAGGCGAGGTACAAGGGAGTAGGCAGAAGCAAAGTCGGACGTAGCAGAAGGTCGGGGGCAGGCGGCAAGGTTCGTAGTCAGGGGAGATAGCAGTAGTTCTGGTACACAGGGTATAAACACACAAAGAACGCTTTCACTGGCACTAAGGCAACAAGATCCGGCAAGGGAGTGCAAGGGAGGAGACTAGATATAAGCAGGGAACAGGTGGGAACCAATTAAGCTAATTGGGCCAGGCACCAATCATTGGTGCACTGGCCCTTTAAGTCTCAGGGAGCTGGCGCGCGCGCGCCCTAGAGAGCGGAGCCGCGCGCGCCAGCACATGACCGCAGGAGACGGGAACGGGTAAGTGACCTGGGATGCGATTCGCGAGCGGGCGCGTCCCGCTGTGCGAATCGCATCCCCAACGGCCATGAGAGAGCAGCGCTCCCGGTCAGCGGGACTGACCGGGGAGCTGCAGGGAAAGAGACGCCGTGAGCGCTCCGGGGAGGAGCGGGGACCCGGAGCGCTAGGCGTAACACACAGTCTCACTGCTCTCACAGTAAAGAACCCCCGTCCGTGCTGGTGTAGAAACCTTCTTTCCTCTAGACGTAGAGGATGTCCCCTTGTTATAGATACAGTTCTTGGTATAAATAGGTCATAGGAGAGATTTCTGTACTGCCCCCTGATATATTTATACTACTATACATAGTTATGCGTATATAGAATGTTATGTGTACATATATTTCTAGAAAATATTATCATTAACTCTTCTCCCACTGGAATGGTGGCTTTCTCCGCTCTATAGCCCCAAAGTACTTCAATGAACTCCTCCTCATGCCACTTTTCCACAAACCCTTCTTAAAGGGAATTGGCTCCATTTGCTCCTATTCTTTCTGAAGACTCATTGGGCCAGGTGTCAATAGGCCAGTCAAAGAAGATGCTACAACCTAGCAATGCTATATGTGCTGGACAACCTCTCTAACTGCAAGACCCTAATAAAAATTGGCAAACTCCAACTTGTGGATTAAGAGAAGTGACACATCCAGAAAGGGGATCAACACAAGTGGATCAATATAATAGTGCATTATGTGAACACACCTGTGCAGATCTTGACACAATAAGAAATGTTTAAACTCAACATTCCCCTTCCACATATCCAATTATGGCATATGGACACTTTATAAAGATCAGAGTTGAGTGAACCTACAGTAATTTGGCTTGTCATGAATCTGACGGCTCGGCCGTTGATTACTTTAGTCTGCATATATAACTTCAGCTTTCCAAGTGCTCCGGTTGCCAGAAAAAGTCAAAGAAAAGTCTTAGGTCTCCTAGGAATGTATCCATCTTTTCCAGGCCACCAGAGCACTTGAAAAGCTGAACTAATTTATGCAGACTAAAGTAATGAACGGCCGAGCCGCCAGATTTGTGACGAGCCAAATTACTGTAAGTTCACTCAACTCTAATAAAGATCTCTCACTCAGGAACCTATGGTCCATAGGTAAAAGCCCCAGTTTATCCCTGCAATTACATGAGAAGCCAACTACTTGAATTTGTGTAATTATATATTTCCCTGTAGTGGCCACTGCAAGAGAAATGAACAGCTGACGTACAATGCCAAGGACTTGCGTTTAATGTTTTTTTTTTTTATCTATTTATCTATCTCTACATATTTCCACATCAACTTGTGTTACGGTAACATAGTTCTTTGTTCATTAAACAAACTCATATTTAAGATGGAAAACCTCCATAGTGGATCACCATCACTATAGTGCATGCATCAAATGCTTAATTTATATGTCTGAAATTCACACGTGCAGGTTTATATTGATCATATCCTGGGAATTACCTGGAGACATCAAAAGTATCTTGTGACTCATTAAAAGCCAAATCTGTAGCATATGTAAATGATTGTTGCTATTACTATTCATGTTCTGATATAAGGATCAACATGGTCAAATGAAAAATATCTTAATTTTAATATATACCCAAGGGAATGCTCTTTTATATGGGAGTCGGGAGCAGTGACCAGACAGGGGCCATGAAGATTAATCACAACCTTCCATTACAAGATACAGTAGTGTTCTAATACAGAGAATGGGTGGTTTTGTGTTGCTCTGTGTTCATTTATTTTATTCCCCTGTCTTTGAACTGAGAAACAAGGGAATTTCCTATTGGGCTTTGATATCATGTTCAAGAGATATGCCTGTGCTTCTCTTCAGTAATACGCTTCTGTAATTTCCCGTGATACACACTACTTAACCAACTTCTACGGGTGGATTTCTTCCACTGGAACCCATACTGGGATCATATTTTATCCACTACATACTAAAAACGTTAAGACTTCTACCAAGATTCCTATATCATTGGATCTACCTTTCTGCAATTTCAAGCCTTATTTTCTAGCAAACAACGGTTTACCTGGAGCTTGCTGTAAATAAATAAAAATGTTTATCTGTAAGCAAGTTTCAATTTGGCAAAATATTAAATTTCATGTAGCCATTTTCCGCTACGCAGCTCCCTCCATTAAATAGAGAAATTTCCACTCCTAGCTCCCAGAGTGCACGTGGGTGGTCATGCGCTTTTTTTTTTTTTTTTTGTGGATGATTGCCTCACCCATGTGTACTTATCTAAGAATATAGCATAAAAAGAAAAACAATAAAAAGGACCAGCGCTCAATGTGCAATTAATGCATATATATGTGAATTCACAGAAAAATCATGTAAAGAAGGATAAGACTCTCTCCACAGTGGGGGGACTATAGTAATCACTCTAGTACCCCCCTCCAGGTAGGTGCTCAAACAATCGCTCCTGTGATATCCAACTTGTTCCACATAAAGATCCAGCTTCAGTTGGTGTAAAATGACAGGAATTATTTCACTTAAAAAAAAACCAATAAAATGCCAAAGCAACGTGTTTCTTGGGATATGGCAGAATTCCCCCTTCCTCAGGCTCAAATAGATAATACAATAAAACATATAAATAGACTTACAGGCCTCTTTGCTCCACCCCTCTACTGTGCTCTGGATGGCTCATGATTACTAGCCTAACTTCCGGGGACGCTGATGATGTAGCTTTAGGGGCTTCAACCCGCCAATTCAGTCTGGTACGTCACATCCGGCCTACCCACCAACGCTGCTAATGCTGTTAATGCCAGCGCTGATGGATGGAGGTCTTCGCTTCTGGTTAGGACGCGTTGACATCATTGACGAAAAAGGATTTCCTTCCGGTCAGGATGTGTACCATAACAAACTTTCCCCTCCATTCTGGTGACACGCAAATGCGTGTCAAATACAAATGGAGGTGAGGGTAAGAGGAGACATCCCGTGGATCATCTGAAATGCAACATGCATTCCACAATGAGCATGGTAGTCTCCCACGAGAAAGGGTAAAAAGAGGAATGAACTACAGTGCCCAAATGGAATGGAGCACCGGGCTAAAAGTACAATACAATGACCATATAACTAGAGATGAGCGAATCGAAGCTGACGAATCCAAATTCATTACGAATTTCATGGAAGATTTGATTCGCAATGAATGGGAATATCGCTGCGATTCTGTCGCGAACATCACTGCATTAAACTCCATTTAGTGCGGACAAGGTTCCAGGGCATCTAAAATGGTGGATCCACATGTAAGGATATGGCGCAAGGAACTCTGGAAAGGCAGGAAGGGAAGGTGGGTAGGCGGGATGACCCTGAATCAGATGCAGGATGCAGCCTATCAGCAGCCAGTCACCCCCGTAATGTCACAGCCCTGTATAATCAGCAGCCATATTCCGGCTAGTCACTTCATTCATTACACTGCAGAGAGATAGGACGGACAGCCTGTGTGTGTGTTTGTGTCACACAGAAAAGCTTTTTCCAGCAGTGTTTTACCTCCTAGTCACATCAGCGTTCTGGTAGACAGAGAGCAGTGCTTTTTTCACAGAATTTTTTTTTTTACTGCAGTCATTAACCTCCCAGTCACTTTCTATAGCATTGTATTAAAGAGAGGGGCAGAGAGCTGTGTGTTGCCTCATACATTTGAACCAGCTACCTCAGCTTCATAAACCTTAGCAGAGGATGGAGGAATAATTTTTCAGCTCAATTCTGTGTCTTTGTTCCACAACAAATGGTCTGCTGGTTATACAAGTCTGTAGACAGAATAATAACCAGCAGTCCATTCCTAATAGTCTTTGAGAGAGTGCAATTTTTGGTTTGGTACACAGTGTTTTACTCCAATACATTTTTTTAAGCGTACTCTAGTGCATTTTTCTGCCCTCGAAAGTGCATACCACATGCCTACATCTGCCCTCATAAGTGCATACCACACACTACAAGTAGTGTACTATTTTGTGTGTGTTAATCTGTCAAGGGCCTAGATACTGTGAAAGTCCAGGCAAAAGTACTCACCGGCTGGTGTTGTACTCAAATACTTTTTTAAGCGTACTGTAGCGTATTGTTCTGCCCTCATAAATGCATACCACATACCTACATCTAAGTAGTGTACTATTGTGTACCTACTAATCTGTCAAGGGCCTAGATACTGTGAAAGCCCAGGCAAAAGTACTTACCGGCTGGTGTTGTACTCCAATACATTTATTAAGCGTACTGTAGCGCATTTTTCTGCCCTCATAAGTGCAAACCACATACCTACATCTAAGTAGTGTACTATTTTGTACCTGTTAATCTGTCAAGAGCCTAGATACTGTGAAAGGACAATAAAAAGTACACACCTGCTGATTTTCTAGACAAATACTGTTTTAAGCGTAATGAACCGTATCTACTCCCCTCATATACGCACTAAGTATGTCAGGCAGAGAAGTGCCAGGATGTGCACAGAGGAGTGGCAGAGGCCAAAATTCATCAGGCACAGGCAGAGATCGCTGCAGACTAGGCACGAGTGGCAGCAGGAGTCATGATCTCCTGGTATCAGCTAGAGATCGTGTCTCGACCAGCAACCCATCTGCCATCATCGATTGGTTAACACGGTCATCCACATCATCACAATTGACATCTGATACCCCCAGTCAACAGTAAGTGGGTTCCTCAGACACAATCCTCAGTTGGCATAGCCCAGGAGCAGCCCCTGTCCTCCCATTGCCTCTGTCCTATGCTGTTCCCTCTCCTACAGAAGTATCTTATGCTGTGGGTTCAGCTCCACTATTCAATGAGGATGATCTAATAGAGGACAGTCAGCAGCTACTGCCCAGCCAAGAAGTGGAGGAGACATCCACCGCTTCCTCCGCTAGGTGGGCAAGTTGTGATGAGGAGAGTGACGTGAGAGGTGGTGTGTCCAGCGTTCAGGGTCCTGAAGCAGACACTGTTGAGGAATCTGAGGAGGACACCAGTGACGTGCAGACACTTGTTGATGATGGGGAATCCGATCGCAATTGGGAGCCTGGTGCAGAAGGGGCTTTATCAAGAGAAGAGGGTTGCCTGTGAGGCATCAGCTGAGCCAGCAAGGTGGTAGCATGGTTGGCAGTCATCATGGTGGCAGAAGTGGAAATTCTGGAGTCAAACGTGCCCGGAGGAGACCACCTGCTTCGCGGCAGCCTACCTTCCCAGGAGGTAGTGGAACAGGGGTTCCTGGAGACGGCGGCAGTAGCAGTCAATTAGTGCGGACTGTTGGTGGTAAAGTCAGCTACTCGGTGTGTGGCAGTTTTTCATCAAGCATCCAGAGGGAGTTAACCTGTTAAGGACCAAGGGCATACCTGTTCGCCCTGAGTCTGCTCCCTTTCTATAATAATTTCATAGCGAGTCGGGCCCAGCCTCTAACGACGGCCGGGACACGTGGCTAATAGAGCGTGGCACTGATCGCAGTGCCGTGCGCTATTAACCCTTTAGATGCGGTGTTTAAATTTGATCACAGCGTCTAAAGTGAAACTAAACTACCCCCGGCTAGCTCAGTGGGCTGTCCGGGACCACCGCGGTGAAATCATGGCATCCTGAACAGCTGTAGGACATGAGGAGGGTCCCCTTACCTGCCTCCTGGTGTCCGATCACCGAATAATTGCTCAGTGCCTGAGATCAAGGCATGAGCAGTTAAGTGGCAGAATCATCGATCAATGGTTACCTATGAGAAACCATTGGTCAATGTAAAAGATCAGTGTGTGCAGTGTTATAGCCCACTATGGGGGCTATAACATTGCAAAAAAAAAAGTGGATAAAAAAGATAATTTAACCCCTTCCCTAATAAAAGTTTGACTCACCCCCCTTTTCCAATAAAAAAATAAGTGTAAATAAAAATAAAGATATGTGGTATAGCCGCATGCGGACATGTCTGAATTATAAAAATATATTGTTAATTAAACCGCATGGTAAATGGCGTATGCGCAAAAAAATTCCAAAGTCCAAAATAGCGTATTTTTGGTCACTTTTTATATCATGAAAAAATTAATAAAAAGCGATCAAAAAGGCTGATCAATGCAAAAATACTGCTAAAAACTTCAGATCATGGTGCAAAAAATGAGCACTCATACCGCCCCATACATGGAAAATTAAAACGTTATAGGGGTCAGAATATGACGATTTTAAACGTATAAATTTTCCTGCATGTAGTTATGATTTTTTCCAGAACTACGACAAAATCAAACCTATATAAGTAGGGTATAATTTTAATTGTACTGCGTACAATGCCATGGCTGCTGGGGAGGGGTGGCGTGGCAGGATTAGTACCAGCTCCATCTACAGTCTACAGTTGCTAATGAGCAGCTTTCTTTACCTGCATAGTGAAGCAACTCATCAGAAGCAAGTAGATCTGGAGCAGGGCATACCTTGACATAAACATGCCAACACACCTTGAAGATCCGCTGGATTTCTGGCCAGCCAAACTTGATTTGTGGCCGCAACTAGCAGAGTTTGCTCTGGAAAAGCTGTCCTGCCCGGCCAGTAGTGTGCCATCACAGCGGTGTTAAGTGCGGCAGGGACCATAGTCACCCCAAGGAGAACTCATCTGTCTACAAAAAATGTGGAGAGACTTTGTGAAGATGAATCAGGCATAGATGAACCAGGGTTTCCATCCATCAATGCCTGATGCATCAAAGTAGATTGACCATGGTGCCACACCATCACTTCACAAACATGGATAATGCCAAACAGATTTAAGGTGCTGCTCCACAGTTACAAACATTCCTCTGCATCAGACCTTTTTTCACCCACCTTCATCACCGGGTAATGGTATTTCCACCCACCGCACCACTCTGTCACTGGGTCACTTTCTGGACTCCTGATGCTGCCTCTGCCACCTCCAGGCTCTCATTCAGCAATCATATCATCTCCTCATGCTTCAGCCAACTCCAGGCTGTGCCATTCAGCCCCTATATGGTCTCCTCATGCTTCTGTCAACTCCAGGCTGTGCCATTCAGCCACTATATGGTAACCTCATGCTTCAGCCACCTCTAGGCTGTGCCATTAAGCCACTATATGGTCTCCTCATGCTTCAGCCACCCTCAGACTTTGCCATTCAGCCACTATATGGTCTTCTCATGCTTCAGCCACCTCTAGGCTGTGCCATTAAGCCACTATATGGTCTCCTCATGCTTCAGCCAACTCCAGGCTGTGCCATTCAGCCACTGTATGCTCTCCTCATGCTTCAGCCACTCCAGGCTGTGCCATTCAGCCACTATTTAGTTTAATGATGCTGCTGGGCCTGGGATATTACCTACAATTTTTTATGGTAGCATTAGCTATCATAAATGTTCAATTAAAATTTTTTAATTCATCTTTTGAATCTTAGGCATTGTGAGCCCTATGGTCTCCTCATTCTGCCGGCTGTCATTCAGCCACTATATGGTCTCCTCTTGATGCTGCCAATTCCAGGCTGTGTCAATCTGCCAGATTATGGTCTCCTCTTGCTGCTGCCACCTCTAGGCTCTGTTATTGTGCCGCCATGTGACTCCTTGTTAGTTTGGGTTTTGTGGTCATACAGTATTGGTTCAAAGTAAACACTGGGACATTAATATTGTGAATCTAATATAAATCTTAAATTTAAATAAAAAAAAATCAATGTAATCTTTTCAAGACTGAGGCCCTATGGTCGTTGCCGTCATATTGCCTGTGGAATTATGACAGGAATCCAATGAAACAGCTTGGAGAGATAACAATGAACCATAACTGATTAAATGAAACATTTGCACTTTCACAGTCAGGGGGGTGCTGAGAGGCAGGGGCTGGAACAGGTAGTACCTCGCCTGGTGGAAGACCGCCAGCTTGATTTTAAAATACAATTACGAGCTTTTTATCAGAACATCTTTCTAATGTAAAAAGGAGCTTTGAAGGACATCCACTATCTGTACATTTTAGGGATAAACATAATTCCACCATGAAGGGATCCATATTCTGTGGTTTGGAAGAAATCAAACCGCACTGGAGAGGTGGTAACTACATAGCCCAGATGTCACGGGCAGAAACAAAGTGGATTTTTAAACAGTTACTGTGACATTTTCGGCTTCCTAGAACAATAAACTTTAAGACCATAAATTCATATAAATAAAAATATAAATGCCATAACTAACAAAACTGTAAAAAATTAACTAGATATCAACAAATTTGTATACCTTTCAACCATACAACCCACCGATATCATTTACTAATCAGGCAGGGTAATAAAGAAAAATACAATGACTTGTAGCATAAATAGCAGAATAGCCAATCACATACCTATCCCAAACATAGAACACCGGAATGTCTAGAACGCGTTTGAGGTCTTTTGGACATTCTGCCACTCCGTAGTGACGTCACTAGCGGCAAACAGCTGACCACCTTGCTTTCCAGGGGGATTACGTTACAGTAGAGACACCACCGGCCGGGGCAGTCTCCCATCTGATCCCATCAGCAGCACCCCGGATCTACCTATTCTACCTGCATGCAACAGACCACCGGATTACAAGATGCAAATGGACTAGTACAACTAAAAGTACCGCTTGTACATGAAGGTATTGCTTGCCTATATAGATCAATAGGCGGGGATCACCGGAATTAACAGCTCTAATCCTAACAGATTACCTATACAGAAATAGAAACCTCTTGCAGCAATAACTACTCGTTTTGAACACCATACTCCACATATTCATTGGTCAAGAACAGTATAGGGTAAGAACCATTTCATTTCTTACCTTTGCATTGATCTGCCTTTTTCCTTTAGATTCAAGTGACAAATGGTAAGGCCTGCGCAGCTGGCCTGTAATTGTGGGAGGAGCGGGATGACCATAAAACCCACGGCTCTCCCCCCTTCAATGACGCTGTGGGTTCTTCGCTTGAGGGTTTGTCACATGATGTCGGCAGGAGGTGGAGTCACGTTCCCACCGGTCAGCTGACTTCAGCCGGCATGGTGGTGGTAAGTGGCCGTGGCTGACTGGGGGTAACGCTGGCTGTTCCCGGACTCCGGAGGTGAGCCGGAGTTCAGGGAAACCCTTGGTCAGCCCGGCCCCAGGTTATTGTATTACATATCGGCATTCGGCTCCTCGCACATGTATATCATTACCGCACTATGTGAACGGCTTGCTGCGCATGTATATGATTACTGCACTGTGTGAACAGCCTCCTGCACATGCATATCATTACCGCACTATGTGAACAGCCTCCTGCACATGCATATCATTACCGCACTATGTGAACAGTCTCCTGCACATGCATATCATTACCGCACTATGTGAACAGTCTCCTGCACATGCATATCATTACCGCACTATGTGTTAGGCTTCTTGCACATGCATATCATTACCGCACTATGTGAACAGCCTCCTGCACATGCATATCATTACCGCACTATGTGAACAGCCTCCTGCACATGCATATCATTACCGCACTATGTGAACAGTCTCCTGCACATGCATATCATTCCCGCACTATGTGTTAGGCTTCTTGCACATGCATATCATTACCGCACTATGTGATAGGCTTCTTGCACATGTATATGATTACTGCATTATGTGAACAGCCTCCTGCACATGCATATCATTACCGCACTATGTGTTAGGCTTCTTGCACATGCATATCATTACCGCACTATGTGAACAGCCTCCTGCACATGCATATCATTACCGCACTATGTGATAGGCTTCTTGCACATGTATATGATTACTGCATTATGTGAACAGCCTCCTGCACATGCATATCATTACTGCACTATGTGATAGGCTTCTTGCACATGTATATGATTACCGCACTATGTGAACAGCCTCCTGCACATGCATATCATTACCGCACCATGTGTTAGGCTTCTTGCACATGTATATCATTACCGCTCTATGTGTTAGGCTTCTTGCACATGTATGTGATTACTGCATTATGTGAACAGCCTCCTGCACATGCATATCATTACCGCACTATGTGATAGGCTTGCTGCGCATGTATATGATTACCGCACTATGTGAACAGTCTCCTGCACATGCATATCATTACCGCACTATGTGAACAGTCTCCTGCACATGCATATCATTACCGCACTATGTGATAGGCTTCTTGCACATGCATATCATTACCGCACTATGTGTTAGGCTTCTTGCACATGCATATCATTACCGCACTATGTGAACAGTCTCCTGCATATTTTATCATTTCCGCACCACGTGAACAGTCTCCTGCACATGTATAACATTACCGCTCTATGTGAACAGCCTCCTGCACATATATATCATTATCACATTTTGTATTTCTGTGCCGCTGGGAGGATCTATATGTGTCTCCGGTATACTGAGACTCGCACACCTTTACACTCAATCGGACTCACCGCTCCGCCCCACCCTGTGGGCTTATGCTTCACCCCCACAGCTGCCAATCTGGTCAGTCTAAGGCACGCTACACCAACAGCTGTGCTCACCTCCAACCTTTGTCTCTTAACTAACTTCCTCACAGTCTTCATTTATTTTATATTTATACTTCTGTGTTTCCGGGCGGTGTGCCTCCAGCTGTTGTGGAGCTACGATTCTCACTTATAGGAATCATGCCGTAGGGTTCATGCTGTACACATCCTGGTACCCATACACGTTGGTAAGATTCATGCCGGTAACATTTATACGCCACACACGCTTATGGGGTTCATTCGTTCTCTACGCGCTTGTAGTTTTATACCGTACACACGCTTTTAGGGTCATACTGTACACCCCCTTTGTAAGGTTTATACTGCACACACGCTTGTAAGATTCATACAGTACACACTTGTAGAGTTTATGCCGTTTACTTGCCTACAGGTTTCATACTGTACACTCGCTTGTAGGATTATATTGTACATTCGCCCTTAGGATTCATGCTGTACGCTTGCTTGTAGCATTCATACCGCACTCACGCTTGAGCATATTTGTGGGGTGCATGCTTGTAGCATCTACTCTATACACACGCTTGTACATATTTTTAGCATTATGCTGCGTACATACTTATAAGATTCATGCCGTACACAGTACACACTGGTAGGATATCCTGTACACACGCTTGTTGGATTCTTACTTTACACGCGTTAGGATTATGCAGTACATTTGCGGTAGCATTTATACGGTACACTCGCTTGCATAATTCATAAAGTTCATGCGGTGCATACCAATGTAGCATTCATACTGTACACTTGCTCGTAGGTTTACGTGGTATACACGCTTGTACTCGCTTGCAAGGTTCATACTACACACGCTCTTGTAGGAGTCATGTTGTACACACTAATAGGAATCATACTATGTACACGCTCATACGAGTCACACTGTACGCACGTTTATAGTATTACATGGCCCCCACGCTCGTAGGATTACTACTGAATATGCACTCATAAGGATTGTGCTGCACACCCGCTCGCAGGACTTATATCACGTATGTTTGTAGGGTTATATTACTCGGGTGCATGCGGGAATCAGGCTGCGTGTGCACTCGTGGCATGTGTTCTATACATGCGCTTGCGCTATTTGTGAAGTTCGTACGCCCGCAGTTTTGTGCAGCACACATAGTTACATAGTTAGTACGGTCGAAAAAAGACATATGTCCATCAAGTTCAACCAGGGAATTAAGGGGTAGGGGTGTGGCGCGATATTGGGGAAGGGATGAGATTTTATATTTCTTCATAAGCATTAATGTTATTTTGTTCCATGAATGTATCTAATCTTGTTTTAAAGCTGTTAATTGTTCCTGCTGTGACCAGTTCCTGAGGTAGACTGTTCCATAAGTTCACAGTTCTCATGGTAAAGAAGGCGTGTCGCCCCTTGAGACTAAACTTTTTCTTCTCCAGACGGAGGGAGTGCCCCCTCGTCCTTTGGGGGGGTTTAACCTGGAACAGTTTTTCTCCATATTTTTTGTATGGGCCATTAATATACTTATATACGTTTATCATATCCCCCCTTAAACGTCTCTTCTCAAGACTAAACAATTGTAACTCCTTTAATCGCTCCTCATAGCTAAGATGTTCCATTCCCCATATTAGTTTAGTCGCGCGTCTCTGCACCCTTTCCAACTCCGCAGTGTCCCTTTTATGTACAGGCGACCAAAACTGAACAGCATATTCCAGGTGAGGCCGTACCAATGATTTATAAAGGGGGAGTATTATGTCCCTGTCCCTTGAGTCCATGCCTCTTTTGATACATGACAATATCCTGCCGGCTTTGGAAGCAGCAGCCTGACATTGCATGCTATTCTGTAGTCTGTGATCTACAAGTACACCCAGATCCTTCTCTACCAGTGACTCTGCCAGTTTAATCCCCCCTAAGACATACGATGCATGCAGGTTATTAGTACCCAGATGCATAACTTTACATTTATCCACATTGAACCTCATTTGCCAAGTGGATGCCCAGACACTTAGTCTATCCAAGTCATCTTGTAACTTATGCACATCCTCTATAGACTGTACTGTGCTACAAAGCTTGGTGTCATCTGCAAAGATGCTCATACAGCACATGGGGTGTGGCCCCGTACGCAGGTATGTGGTCACAATAGTTACTACTTGCCGGCATAATCTCTTC